>NC_135991.1:2401438-2492938 GCF_053455715.1 Rhinoraja longicauda
ACACACGAACATCTGCCACACACACTCACTCAAACACACCACACACTCTCACTCGCTCTCTCATACATACCCTCTCATACACTCACTGACACACACACACACACATACACACACACATACACTCTCTCTCACACACACACACACTCACACACACACACACACACACATACTCTCTCACACATACACTCGCTCAATCACACACACTCTCTCACACACACTCACTCGCACACATCCACTCACACACACACTCTCTCTCACTCACACACACACATTCGTAGTTTAGAGATACAGCACAGAAACAGGCCCTTTGGCCCACTGGGTCCGCGCCGACCAGTAATCTCTGCACACTAACATCCTCCACACACTAGGGACAATGTTTACATTCACCGAGCCAATTAACCTGCAAACCTGTACGTCTTTGGAGTGTGGGAGGAAACCGAAGATCTCGGAGACAACCCACGCAGATTGGGGGAGAGAGGGAATACACAAACTCCGTACAGACAGCACCCGTAGTCGGGATTGAACCCGGGTCTCCGGCATGGCTTTTGCTGTAAGGCAGTAACTCTACCGCTGCGCCATCGTGACTGCCCTTGTCCCTCTGTCCCACACACTCTCACCATCTCTCACACACACACTCACCGAAACACACACACACTCTCACCATCTCTCACACACACACTCACCGAAACACACACACACTCTCACCATCTCTCACACACACACTCACCGATACACACACACACTCTCACCATCTCTCACACACACACTCACCGATACACACACACACTCTCACCCTCTCTCACACACTCACACACACACTCACCAAATCACACACACTCACACTCACTCAAACACATACACACACACACTCACACTCATCACAAACACACACTCACCGAAACACACACACTCACACTCACTCAAACACACACACATTCTCTCACAAACACGCTCTCACTCACACACGCACACACACATCCTCAAGATCTTGGAGAAAACCCGCGCAGGTCACGGGGAGAACTTGCAAACTCCGTACAGACAGGCACCGGTGATCAGGATGGA
The DNA here is from genome assembly GCF_053455715.1 of Rhinoraja longicauda. Taxonomy (NCBI): domain Eukaryota; kingdom Metazoa; phylum Chordata; class Chondrichthyes; order Rajiformes; family Arhynchobatidae; genus Rhinoraja; species Rhinoraja longicauda. Next base: position 2,402,501 of record NC_135991.1, read on the forward strand.
ACCCGGGTCTCTGGCGCTGTGAAGCAGCAATTCTATCCGCTGCGCCACCGTGCTGTGTTCCCCACCTGTATGTTGCCTGTCTGACATTAGAAACATAGAACCATAGAAAATAGGTGCAGGAGGAGGCCATCTGGCCTTTCTAGCTAGCACCGCCATTCATTGTGATCATGGCTGATCATCCACAATCTGTACCCCTTGTCTGCCTTCTCCCCATATCCCTTGATTCCGCTAGCCCCTAGAGCTCTATCTAACCCTTCCACCCAAACCACCCCCTCCCAAGGTACTTTCAACTGCAACTGCAGGAGATGCAACACCTGTTCCTTGACCTCCCCCCTCGACTCCATCCAAGGACGCCGACTGTCTTTTCAGGTGAAGTAGAGGTTCACTTACTTACACCTCCTCCAACCTCATCTACTGTTTCCACTGTTCCAGGTGTCAAACCTTGTACATCGGCGAGACCAAGTGCAGGCCCGGCAATTGTTTGGCTTAACATCTCTGCTCGGTCCGCCTGGACCTACCTCATCTCCCGGTCGCTCAGCACTTTAACTCCCACTCCCATTCCCAATCTGACCTTTCTGTCCTGGGCCTCCTGCATTGTCAGAGAGAGGTCCAACGCAAATTGGAGAAACAGCACCTCATATTTTGCTTGGGTAGCTTACACTCCGGCGTTGTAAACATTGGCTTCTCTAACATTAATAGCCCTTGCTTTCCCTCTCTCTCCATCCCCTCCCACTCCCAGTTCTCACACCAGTCTTACAGTCTCCGACGACATTCCTTCTATGTTCAATCCACTCCCCTGTCATGAGTCTGAAGAAGAGTCTCGACCCGAAACGTCACCCATTCCTTTTCTCCAGAGATGCTGCCTGACCCACTGAGTAACTCCAGCATTTTATGTCTATCATGAATATTGACATCTTGTCTTAATGGGAACAATGTATAGAAATGCTTGCAGACTTCACACAGGGGGTTGGCACATGGAATCCTGCTGTGAACTGTGGGTGCTCACATTTAAATATTCACTTGTCTTTAGATGCGCCGCAGAATTTCTCCATCACTTCCCCCGACAACGTGAAGAATTCCAGGTTCAGTGTAAAGGAAGGAATCTCTGCAGCGTTCCTCTGCTCTTTCCAGAGTTTCCCAGCGTCCAACCTGACGTGGCGACATCTCGGTGTCACGCTGAACACAACACATTCCAGCAACGAGCTGTGGTTGAAAATCCTTCGGGTGACACCGCAAGACACTGGGTGCTATCAGTGTGTGGCGGAGAATGAACACGGGACAGTGGAGGGGACTATGACCCTCATCGTAGAATGTGAGTAGACACACGCTCATGTCTCTCTGAACATCAATGAGAAGTCAGTGGAATATGTCATGCATTGCAGGGACATTATTGTATATCTGCCTCTCTCCCACACTCTCTCTCCCCTTGTAAAATAGAGAGGATTAGATAATATTAGACACAAAATGCACAATTAGACACATTTAAATGTGTGTGCGTGTGTAGTGAGTCCAAAAACGAGCGTTATTATCAAAATACTTTATTCTTAGTAAAAACCGTAACAAAGCGCAACGCACTTACTTTGGACACCACTACTTAACTGCTAACATAATTTAATCTAATCTCTCCAGTTTGGCGCCAGACACAACTATACCTCGCGCTCCCGCACCACGTGACCCGTTAGCCCAACCGAGCGTTCGAGACCCCCCCGTTAATCCGTATGTCCCTACATGACCCCCCCCCCCCCCAGAACCCTCGAAACCATACCTCACGGGTGCCCGGACCTCCCTCCCGGAACGCGTACGGAGGGGGGAACCCGATACCGCCAATGTGACGGGAGGCGGGGAGGTCGCCGCTGCCGGAGGCGATGGAGGGGCCACGGAAGCGGAGGGCGTAGGCGACGGAGAGCGCTTGATCGGGAACGGGGGCCCGGGCCCAACCATAGGCGGCGGGGGGCTGAGGGGTGGCAAACAGGGCGCCGCTGGCGGAACGAGGGGGGCGGCCATAGGCCAGCCCCTGCGCGGCGGCTGGGCCACCGACACAGGGAGGTCCTGGTCCAAATGGGCCGGCTTGAGCCGGGATACCGAAACGAGTTCCTGGCGATTACCCACCTGCAAGGTGAAAGTGACAGCCCCTCTCTTCAGTACCTGAAACGGGCCCTGATAAACCGGCCGAAGAGGGGCCGGTGGGAATCTTTCCGAAGGAACACGAAATCGCAGTCCCGCAAGTCCAACGGGACGTGGACTGCCGTGCTTCCGTGCCAGGAGGTCGGGACTGGAGCCAGAGAACCTACCCGTGCCCGGAGGGAACCCAACACCGACGTAACGGGCGGCGGCAAGGCGGGGGCGGAAGGGAGAATGTCACCCGGCACCCGCAGGGGCGAACCGTAGACCAGCTCGGCCGAGGATGTGCCTAGCTCAGCCTTTGGGGCCGTACGAATGCCGAGGAGGACCCAAGACAGCTGGTCAGCCCAATCATGGCCGGTCAGTCGGGCACAGAGGGACGCCTTAAGCTGCCGATGGAAACGCTCCACCATCCCGTTGGATTGGGGATGGTAGGCGGTGGTCTGCTGTAAATGAGACCCATACAACTATGCCAGCGAGGCCCAGAGGGAGGAGGTGAACTGGGCTCCCCGATCTGTGGTGATGATAGCCTGGACGCCGAAACGGGCCACCCAATGCAACGCCAGGGCTCGTGCACAGGAGGCCGCCGAGGTGTCCGACAATAGGAGCGCCTCCGGCAAACGTGTAAACCGATCCACCACCGTCAGCAGATGAGTATAACCCCTGGAACCCCTGGAATAGGGCAATGGACCCACCAAATCCACGTGGATGTGGAAAAAACCGACTGGGGGAACCTCGAATCTCTGGTATGGGGGCTGGACATGGCGATGAACTTTGGAGGTTTGGCACGGAATACAGGCCCGTGCCCAGGCTGCCACCTGCTTCCGCAGGCCGTGCCAGACAAACCGGGCGGCCACCATGGCAAAATATGCCCTGATGGACGGATGTGCCAGGCCATGAATGGCCTCAAAAACCTTACGCCGCAGGGCGGCAGGCAACACCGGGCGAGGGCGTGGAAGGGAAACGTCACACCACAACTTGGTACCTTTGGGGCCACACGCCACCTGCTCCAACCGCAGTCCCGAGGCTGTGGAGGCGTACACCCCGGCCGTTTTTTCCAGGCGCTGAGCCTCCGCTAACTCCTGGAAATCCACCTGTCCGCCTACCAAGGCAACGGAGGGAATGGCCGGCCGGGACAGTGCATCAGCAACAGCATTAAGCCTACCCGCAATATGACGGACATCGGTGGTAAACTCCGAAATTAGGGTGAGGTGCCGCTGCTGGCGAGCCGACCATGGATCAGAAACCTTAGCAAAAGCGAATGTCAGAGGTTTGTGATCCGTGTAGGCCACAAAAGAACGGCCTTCCAAAAAATATCGCAAGTGGCGGACTGCTAAATAGAGGGCTAGGAGCTCCCTATCAAACGCACTATATTTGAGCTCGGCTCGCGAGAGCTGCCGGCTGAAAAATGCCAGGGGCTGCCATTGACCTTCGACCTGCTGCTCCAAAACCCCACCCACCACCACCACGTCTGAGGCGTCCACCGTCAGAGCCGTGGGGGCGGAGGAGCGCGGGTGCACCAGCATGGTGGCGTTGGCGAGGGCCTGTTTGACCGCGACAAAACTATACCTCGCGCTCCCGCACCACGTGACCCGTTAGCCCAACCGAGGGTTCGAAACCCCCCCGCTAATCCGTATGTCCCTACATGTGTATCATTACAGAAGGTAGACACAAAATGCTGGATTAACTCAGCAGGACAAGCGGCATCTCTCGAGATCAGAAATGGGTGACATTTTGGGTCGAGACCCTACTTCAGTGAGTCAGGGAGACAAGGAAGTGCAAGGTGTGAAAATGAGACAAAAGGGAAAGAGTTCAAGGAAAATAGAGAATAGATCATTGTTAGCTGGGAGAAGTTGACAACAAAGCAATAGACAATAGACAATAGGTGCAGGAGGAGGCCATTCAGCCCTTCGAGCCCGCACCGCCATTCAATGTGATCATGGCTGGTCATTCACAATCAGTACCCACTTCCTTCCTTCTCCCCGTACCCCCGGACTCTGCTATCTTTAAGAACTGTATCTAACTCTTGAAAGCATCCAGAGAATTGGCCTCCACTTTCTTCTGAGGCAGACAATTCCACAGGTTTACAACTCTCTGAGTGAAAAGGGTTTTCCTCATCTCCGTTCTAAATGGCCTCCCCCTTATTCCTAAACTGTGACCCCTGGTTCTGGACTCACCCAACATCGGGAACATGTTTCCTGCCTCTTGCGTGTCCAATCCCTTAATAATCTTACATGTTTCAATAAGATCCCCTCTCATCCTTCTAAAAGCCAGTGTATACCAGCCCAGTCGCTCCAGTCTTTCAACATACGACAGTCCCGCCATTCAACAGAGGTAGAATGTAATCGAGGACAATCAGACTGGTCGGAGAACTGGGAAGATGGGAGGGAATGGAGAGAGAGGGAAAGCAAGGGTTACTTGAAGTTAGAGAAGTTAATATTCAATATCAGGTAAGGTTATTTGGAGTATTGTGTGCAGTTCTGATCACCCCATTACTGGAAGGATGTGGAGGCTTTGAAGGCTTTTACTAGAATGCAGCACGGATTAGAGGTCAGTATTAATTTTAATCAGATTGAGAAAGTTCTGTGCAGGAAGCAATTGCATATGCAGTGTAAAGCGAAGATGGACAATAAAAAAAAGCTGGAGTAACTCAGCGGAACAAGCAGCATCTCTGGAGAGAAGGAATGGGTGACAGGCCATTGTTTACTGTTTGTTGGGTGAAAAGGAAAAGCTGGTGTAACGAGGGATGGAGAGAGAGGGAATGCCGGGGTTACTTGAAGTTCGAGAAAACAATATTCATACCACTGGACTGTAAGCTGCCCAAGCAAAATAATGCTGAGGCTCTATAAGGTGCTGGTCAGGCCACATTAGGAGGAAAATAACAGTCCCTACACCTCCTAAAATCCCTAAAGTTCTGTTAGTCGAGGATATTCAGGATCCTCAGGAATCCTGAGGGGTGTTGAGTACAAAGAGTGGTACATCGGGATGTAGCTGTGCATGTTGTTGGTGAGATCACTCTTTGTACTCTTTGCAGTTCTGATCACCCAGCTATTGAAAGGAAATTGGAAAGGATTCAGAAGAGATTTACCTGGGCGTCACAGTTGTTTGCAGGTTTGAGTTATTGAACCAAGTGGTTGATAGGTTGAGATGTTTTACTTTGAAGTGTGTGAGACTGAGGAGTGACCTTATTGAAGTGACAAGATCATTAGGGGCATAGATACAATGAAAACACATGGTCCTTTTCCCAGAGAAGAGGATTTTAAAATTAGAGGGCATAGACGTTGTCATCCATTGTGCCTCTATTGTAGAAGGGCTGCAGGGAAAAGGCTGGGAAGTTCAGGCCAGTGAGATCAATATCTGTGGTTGGAAAATTACTGGAGGTTATTCTGAGGGATAGGATATACATGCGTTTAGATGGACAAGGGCTGATTTGGGAAGGTCAACATGGTTTTGTACGTGGGAGGTTGTGTCTCAGGAATCTGACTGAATTCTTTGAAGACATGACCAAAAAAGGTTGATGAGGGCAGAGCTGCAGATGTATATATGGATTTCAGCAAGGCATTCAACGGTTCCACATGGTAGGCTGCTCTGGAAGGTTAGCCTACCATGAGATCTAAGGAGATCATTATCAGAAGATCATAAGTGATAGGAGCAGAATTAGGTCATTTAGCCCATCAAGTCTACACCGCCATTCAATCATGGCTGGTCTATCTCTCCCTCCTAACTCTATTATCCTGCCTTCTCCCCATAACCTTTGACACCCGCACTAATCAAGAATTTATCTATCTCTGCTTTAAGTATATCCATTGACTTGGCCTCCATAGCCTTCTGTGGCAGAGACAGCTGAATGGATAGAAAATAGACACAAACAGCTGGAATAACTCAGCGGGACAGGCAGCATCTATGGAGAGAAGGAATAGGTGACGTTTCAGGTCGAGCAAATTGGCTTCATGGAAGGAAGCAGAGGGTGATGGTGGAAGGTTGTTTTTCAGACTGGTGGCCTGTGACTAGCAATGTACCTCAGGATTCGGTGCTGGGCTCACTGCAGTTTGTCACCTATATCAATGATTTAGCCGAGAACATACATAGCAAGCTTGCAGATGACACAGAAGTGGGTGGCATTGCAGATAGTGAAGATGGCTGTCAAAATTAGCAGTAGGATCTTGATCGGTTGGGCAGGTGGGCTGAGGAATGGTTGATGGAATTTAATCTCATGAGGATTGGAGAAGGTTACGAAGTCAAGCTGGAGTAACTCAGCGGGGCAGGCAGCATCTCTGGGGAGAAGGGATGGGTGACTTTTCAGGTCGAGACCCTTCTTCAGACTGAAAGTCACAGGAAAGGGAAACGAGAGATATAGATAATGATATAGAGAGATAAAGAACAATGAACAAAAAGTAACAATGATAAGGGAAACAGGCCATTGGTAGTTGTTTGTTGGGTGAAAACGAGAAGCTGGTGCGACTTGGGTGGGGGAGGGATAGAGAGAGAGGGAACTACAATAATTGTATTTAGATAAATCAATATTCATACCACTAGGCTGTAAGCTGCCCAAGCGAAATATGAGATGCTGCTCCTCCAATTTGTCTCTAGTCTGTTCGGTTTTGGTCGCCCTGCTACAGGAAAGACGCCATTAAGCTGGAAAGAGTGCAGAGAAGATTTTCAAGGATGTTACCAGGACCTGAGGGATTGAGCGATAGAGAGAGGTTGGGCATGCACAAACTTTATTCCTTGGAGTACAGGAAGCTGAAGGGTGGGTGATCTTATAAAGGTGAGTTAAGATAGGGTAATCTAGAACTAGAAGGTAGTGGGGAATAATTTAATAGGAACCCGAGGGCCAACTTTTTCACAGAAAGGGTGGTTGGTATCTGGGAACGAACAGTCAGAGGATGTGGTTGAAGTTGGTACAATAACAACATTTGGACAGATACAAGGATAGGAAAGGTTCAGACGGAAATGGGCCAAATGGGACTTGCTTAGATGAGACTTGGGCCGAAGGGTCTGTTTCTGTGCTGTTCCACTCAACATGTCTGAAACAATGAAGGGTTAGGATGTAATGGATGTGGGCAGAGTGTGGGGAAGAGCAGAACTGGAGGCCATCAGCAGTAATCAGTCTTTGGGACCTCAGAGGGACATGGCTTTGCTCAGAGAGAGGTGAGTGGTGGACTCACTGCTCTCAGTGCGGGTTGAGGCCACAATAGAAGTAGATTTAGAGGGGTAAGACATTCTGATAGACGAGGAGCTAGGGACAGCAGGACAAGATGGGCCGAATGGCCTGTTCTGTAATTCCAGTGTAATCCAATGGAGAGCTGCGTGCTTGAGAATCTCTTTCGCTGCTTGGTCTGGGCTGGAGTTGGGGTTAAGTTGTGGTGTCTGTGTCTCAGAGCTGGGCTCTCACCGACTCCTTTCTCCAGGGAGGGACAGGACTTGGAAATACGTCGTGGCCGTGATCGTTCTTGCCGTTGTCCTTGGTGTCGTTACTGTTCCTGTCATCGCCACCGCAATCTTCTGGGCAGCACGTTGGCGCGGCAAACCAGGTGCGAGATGAACTGGAAACTGTCCGAATGTCTTCTCTGCCATTTATTCACGAGAGAGAGAGAGAGAGAGAGGGGAGGTGCACACTGCATCAGCCTGAAATCAGAGCCCTCTCCAACTACGGGTGCCAACTATCTCACTCCCAAATAAGGGACAAAGTGACATCACGTGACCTCACCCAGCCAGTGGTCACGTGCTCCCGCTCCACCAATGGCGGCCACCCTGACCGGAAGGCGGGTTGCTATGGAAACTCCATTAGGCGGCGCCCGGGCCCCCGGGCCTACATTGTCCGCGCCTACACTGTCCAGACCTGCAGCAGCCCCAGGACCTACACTGCCCAGACCTACACTGTCCGGGCCTACAATGTCCGGGCCTACACTGTCCAGACCTACAGCAGCCCCAGGACCTACACTGTCCGTTCCTACACTGTCAAGAGACCTACAGCAACCCCAGGATCTACACTGACCGGGCCTACAGTGTCTGGTCCTACACTGTCAGGACCTACACTATCCGGGCCTACAGTGTCCGGGGCTACAGTGTCCGGGCCTACACAGTTGGGCCTACACTGTCCAGGCCTACAGTGTCCGTGCCTACACAGTCGGGCCTACACTGTCCGGGCCTACACTGTCCGGGCCTACAGTGTCTGGGGCCAACAGTTTCCAGGCCTACAGCGCCCCCAGCCCTAATATGGGACAAGGGCGGTCCAGTATGGGACAAACCAATTTAGCACAAAATACGGGATGTCCTGGCGAATATGGGACAGTTGGCAACCCTACACATTGACCCCACCCCCCCCCCCCCCCACCCCCACTCCAATACTACCACTGTGTTTGGAAGAGGGGCAGAGCAGATTGCCCAAATATCCTGGAGCTGATATTTATACCTCATCCGCATCAGCAAAAACAACATCATCTGGGAACAATCTCAGTGCTGCCCACAATCCCATTCACTCTCATTGTCCACACTCCCCACGGACACAAACCCATCCCCATTCACTCCCCACACCCCATGGACTGAAAATACCAGGCCATTCCCTCTCACTGTCCACACACCCAATGGACCCATCTCCTCTCCATTCCCTCCCACCACACTCCACATGGACTGAAACTCTCTCCCACTCCCCACACTCCGAATGGACCCAACCTCCTTCCCATTCCCCCCACCGCCCACAACTTCCCATTCTCTCCCTCTGCCCACACACCCCACAGACCCGAACCCTTCCCCATTCCATCCCGCCACACTCCCCATGCACCGGCGGTCACGTTGGCGCAGCGGTAGAGTTGCTGTCATACAGCGAATGCAGCGCCGGAGACCCGGGTTAGATCTCAACTACGGATGCTCTCTGTGCGGAGTTTGCACGTTCTCCCCGTGACCTGCGCGGTTCCTCTCCGAGAACTTCGGTTTCCTCCCACACTTCAAAGATGTGGTTTGTAGGTTAATTGGCTCTGTAAATGTACAAAATTGTCCCTAGTGTGTAGGATAATGTTAATGTGCGGGGATCGCTTGTCGGCGTGGACCTGATGGGCCGAAGGGCCTGTTTCCGCACTGTATCTCTAAACTAAACTAAACTAAACCCAAACTCCCTCCCACTCTCTCCCCACCACCCACAGTCCGCATGGACACAAACATCTCCCCATTCCCTCCCACCACCCACACTCCCATGGACCCATACTCCACCCCACTCCCACTCCCCACAATCTCCATGGACTGAATCTCCCTCCCCACTCCCCACACTGCATGGACCCATCTCCTCCCCATTCCCTCCCTCCACACTCCCCAAGGACCGAAACTCAATCCCCACTCTCTCTCCACTGCCCACACCCCCTCATACACCCATTCCTTTTCCCATTCACTCCCACGTATCAATAGGTCCCAAGAATTTCCCCTCCACAGAGTTTCAGTGGAGCCCACCCCCTTCCCAGGGAGATGATCCAAGGATCAAGGGATATGGGGAGAAGGCAGACACAGGTTACTGATTGTGGATGATCAGCCATGATCACGAGGAATGGCGATGCTGGCTCAAAGGGCCAAATGGCCTCCTCCTGTACCTATTTTCTATGTTTCTATGAAAATTATAGTGGGAGAAAGGGTGAGTACGGTCATGTGATAGGAGTAGAATTAGACCATTCAGCCCATCAAGTCTACTCTGCCATTCAATCATGGCTGATCTATCTCTCCCTCACAACCCCATTCTCCTGCCTTCTCCCCGTAACCTCTGACACCCGCACTAATCAATGGGAAAAGACATGGAAAGGAGAAATAGGGAAATGGAAGGCTTGTGTCAGAGAAGGAGGGAGGGAGGGAGGGAGGGAGGGAGGGAGGGAGGGAGGGAGGGAGGGATGGATTGAGGCAAGATGGTGTGAAAGAGGGTGAATAAGAAAGATGGATATGGGGAAAGAATGAGAAAGGAATGTGGAAGAGTGGGAGGGAGAGAGAAGGATGAATGAAGGAATTCCCAAAGAAAGAGAGAAGGGAGACAGAGACAAAGAGGAAAGTGAGCGGTCTGAATGAAATTCTGTCTTCCAGATAGTTCCGTGGTGCAGCCGAAGGAGCAGGAAGCTGAAGATGGGCCGGTGGAGTCGCACTATCAGGTTGGTACTGTTGTGGCAAAGAGGCAGGTCGGCGTTTGTCTCCTTGTTGTCCCTCCACACCAGCACTGCCCCTAAGATACTAACTCCATGACCGCGGCCATCTGTACCTCACGCTGCCCAGGCAAGGCCAGCAGCATAATCAAGGACCAGTCTCACCCCGGCCACTCCCTCTTCTCCCCTCTCCCATCAGGCAAGATGTACAGAAGTGTGAAAACTCACACCTACAGATTCAGGGACAGTTTCTTCCCGGCTGTTATGAGGCAACTGAACCATTCTACCACAACCAGAGAGCAGTCCTGAACTACTATCTACCTCATTGGTGACTCTCGGACTATCCTTGCTGGCTTTACCTTGCACTAAACGTTATTCCCTTATCATGCGTCTATACACAGTAAATGGCTCGATTGTAATCATGCATTGTCTTTCCGCTGACTGGTTAGCAACAAAAGCTTTTCACCGTACCTCGGTACTCGTGACAATAAACTAAACGGAACTAAATTCTCTCCCCCCCTCCCCCAGTGTTGGGCACCAACTACCTCCCCCACTCCTGCCTACCGAACCCACGCCTCCCAAATCACCGTCCCCACCCCCATCACCGTCTCTACCCCCAGGATACTGACACCCCCCCCCCCCACACCACACTGAATCCATACATCACATCCCACTCTGCCCAATGGGACTGGCCCACAATGTTGACAAGTGATGGGAGCAGAATGAGATCATTCGGCCCATCAAGACCACTCCGCCGTTCAGTCATGGCTGATCTATGTCTCCCTCCTAACCCCATTCTCCTGCCTTCTCCCCACAACCCCTGACACCCGTACTAGTCAAGAGTCTATCTATCTCTGCCTTAAAAATATCCACTGACTTGGCCTCCACAGCCGCCTGACGCAATTATTTCCACAGATTCACCACCCTCTGACAAAAGAAGTTCCTCCTCATCTCGTTCCTGAAGGAACGTCCTTTAATTCTGAGGCTGTGGCCTCTGGTCCCAGACTCCCCCACTAGTGGAAACATCCCTGGACCCCACCTACCCGCTCCGTCCCGTTCCACGTACTGAACATCACGGACCCTGTCTTTGCCCCACTCCCCCGCGGCTACAACCTTATCCTGTACCTCCACACCCCAACATTCACTCCCCTGTACACCCCCCCCCCCCCGCCCTTAGTTCAGTGAAAGTCCCTCCGCCCCCAGACTCTGTAAACCCCCTCCCCTCCGGCCACGACAACCCTCTCTGTAACCCCCTCCCCTCCGGCCCCTACACCCCTCCCTGTAACCCCCTCCCCTCCGGCCCCTACACCCCTCCCTGTCTCTGTAACCCCCTCTCTGTCTCTGTAACCCCCTCCCATCTGCCCCTACACCCCTCCCTGTCTCTGTAACCCCCTCCCCTCTGCCCCTACACACCTCCCTGTCACCCCCTCCCCTCCGGCCCCTACACCGTGGGCTGTTGATTCTGTTCCTGTAACCGGTGTTTCTCTCCTCACAGGAGCTGGATCTCGGCGAGCGGGATCTGTACAGCGACCTCAACCTCAGATACAAATGAGCCGCTGCTCAACCCCTGTCAGTGTGTACCCTGCCTCCGCCCACTTTCTCTGACGTTTCTCTCTGCCCATCTCTCTCTCTTTCCTCCCTCTCTCCAACTAGCCTCCCTTCCGTTGACTTAAGGAGACAGGGAAAGTTTTCTTTACGCAGAGAGTGGGTGTCCAGAACGTGCTGTTAGGGCGGCACGGTGGCGCAGCGGTAGAGTTGCTGCCTTGCAGCGAATGCAGCGCCGGAGACCCGGGTTCCATCCCGACTATGGGTGCTGTCTTTACGGAGTTTGTACGTTCTCCCCATAACCTGCTTGGGTTTTCTCTGGGTGCTCCAGTTTCCTCCCACACCCCAAAGACGTGCAGGTTTGTAGGTTAATCGGCTTGGTAAATGTAAAAATTGTCCCTGGTGTGTGTAGGATAGTGTTAGTGTGCAGGGGTCGCTGGTCGGCGATAACTCGGTGGGCCGAGGGGCCTGTATTTGCGCTGTATCTCTCAACTAAACTAAACTAAACTAAACTGAAAGGTGGTGGTGGAAGCAGATACAAGTAGTGCTATATATGAAGCTTGTTACGTGGATATGGAGGGATTCGAGTTGTTCAGGTATCATGTTCAGCATCGGTAATGAGGGCTGAAGGGCCTGTTCCTGTGCAGTACTGTTCTACGTTCTATGACTGCATGCGTCTCCACAGACGCTGCCTGACCCGCTGAGAGTTGCAGCATTTAGTGTTTTTATTTCAGATTTCCAGAGTCTGCAGTTTGTTAATGTTTGATTTGCATCTTATTCAGAGTTTAGAGAAACATAGAAACATAGAAAATAGGTGCAGGAGTAGGCCATTCGGCCCTTCGAGCCTGCACCGCTATTCAATATGATCATGGCTGATCATCCAACTCAGTATCCTGTACCTGCCTTCTCTCCATACCCCCTGATCCCTTTAGCCACAAGGGCCACATCTAACTCCCTCTTAAATATAGCCAATGAACTGGCCTCAACTACCTTCTGTGGCAGAGAATTCCACAGATTCACCACTCTGTGTGAACATTTTTTTTCTCATCTCGGTCCTAAAAGACTTCCCCCTTATCCTTAAACTGTGACCCCCTTGTTCTGGACTTCCCAACATTGGGAACAATCTTCCTGCATCTAGCCTGTCCAACCCCTTAAGAATTTTGTAAGTTTCTATAAGATCCCCCCTCAATCTTCTAAATTCCAGCGAGTACAAGCCGAGTCTATCCGATTAAGTTTAGCTTGTTATGGATAAAGGTTTATCCTTTGTACTGTCCGCTGTGTGTGATTGCATCATCTGGACTGCTTTAATTTCGCTGTACTTTGTGTAGTGACAATAAAGGTTTTTTACATTTGCATTTACATCTTTCTTCATATGAAAGTCCTGCCATCCCAGGAATCAATCAGGTGAACCTTCTCTGTACTCCCTCTATGGCAAGAATGTCTTTCCTCAGATTAGGAGACCAAAACTGTATGCAATACTCCAGGTTTGGTCTCACCAATGCCCTGTACAACTGCAGCAGAACCTCCCTGCTCCTATACTCAAATCCCCTCGCTATGAATGCCAACATACCATTCGCTTTCTTCACTGCCTGCTGCACCTGCATGCCTACTTTCAATGACTGGTGTACCACGACACCCAGGTCTCGTTGCATCTCCCCTTTTCCTAATCGGCCACCATTCAGATAATAGTCTGCTTTCCTGTTCTTGCCACCAAAGTGGATAACCTCACATTTATCCACATTATACTGCATCTGCCATGCATTCGCCCACTCACCTAACCTATCTAAGTCATGTTGCAGCCTCCTAGCATCCTCCTCACAGCTAACACCGCCCCCCAGCTTCGTGTCACCCTCGTCCAAATCATTAATATATATTGTAAAGAGCTGGGGTCCCACCACTGAGCCTTGCAGTACCCCACTAGTCACTGCCTGCCATTCTGAAAAGGACCCATTTATTCCTACTCTTTGCTTCCTGCCTGCCAGCCAGTTCTCTATCCACATCAATACTGAACCCACAATACCGTGTGCTTTAAGTTTGCATACTAATCTCTTGTGTGGGACCTTGTCGAAAGCCTTCTGGAAGTCCAGATATAACACATCCACTGGTTCTCCCTTATCCACTCTACTCGTTACATCCTCGAAAAATTCTATAAGTTTCGTCAGACATGATTTACCTTTCATAAATCCATGCTGACTTTGTCCAATGATTTCACCACTTTCCAAATGTGCTGCTATGCCATCTTTAATAACTGACTCTAGCATTTTCCCCACTACCGATGTTAGACTAACTGGTCTGTAATTCCCCGTTTTCTCTCTCCCTCCCTTTTTGAAAAGTAGGGTTACATTAGCTCCCCTCCAATCCTCAGGAACTACTCCAGAATCTAAAGAGTTTTGAAAAATTATCACTAATGCATCCACTGTTTCTGGGGCTACCTCCTTAAGCACTCTGGGCTGCAGCCTATCTGGCCCTGGGGATTTATCGGCCTTTAATCCATTCAATTTACCTAACACCACTTCCCGACTAACCTGGATTTCACTCAGTTCCTCCATCCCATTTGACTCCCAGTCCACTGCTATTTCCGGTAGATTATTTATGTCTTCCTTAGTGAAGACAGAACCAAAGTAGTTATTCAATTGGTCTGCCATGTCCTTGTTCCCCATGATCAATTCACCTGTTTCTGACTGCAAGGGACCTACATTTGTTTTAACTAATCTTTTTCTCTTCACATATCTATAAAAGCTTTTGCAGTCAGTTTTTATGTTCCCTGCCAGTTTTCATTCATAATCTATTTTCCCTTTCCTAATTAAGCCCTTTGTCCTCCTCTGCTGGACTCTGAATTTCTCCCAGTCCTCTGGTAGGCTGCTTTTTCTTGCTAATTTGTATGCTTCATCTTTTGTTTTGATACTATCCCTAATTTCCCTTGTTAGCCACGGATGCACTACCTTCCCATATTTATTCTTTCGCCAAACTGGGATGAACAATTGTTGTAGTTCATCCATGCGGTCTTTAAATGCCTTCCATTGCATATCCACCGTCAATCCTTTAAGTATCATTGGCCTGTCTATCTTGGCCAATTCACGTCTCATACCCTCAAAGTTACCTTTCTTTAAGGTCAGAACCGTTGTTTCTGAATTAACTATGTCACTCTCCATCCTAATGAAGAACTCAACCATATTATGGCCACTCTTGCCCAAGTGGCCACGCACATCAAGACTGCTAACTAACCCTTCCTCATTACTCAATACCCAGTCTAGAATAGCCTGCTCTCTCGTTGGTTCCTCTACATGTTGGTTTAGAAAACTATCCCGCATACATTCCAAGAAATCCTCTTCTTCAGCACCTCTGCCAATTTGATTCACCCAATCTATATGTAGATTGAAGTCACCCATTATAACTGTTTTACCTTTGTTGCACGCATTTCTAATTCCCTGTTTGATGCTATCCCCAACTCTACTACTACTGTGAGGTGGCCTGCACACGACTCCCACTAGCGTTTTCTGCCCCTTAATGTTTCGCATCTCTACCCATATCGATTCTACTTCCTCCAAGCTAATGTCCTTCCTTTCCACTGCTTTAATCTCCTCTCTAACCAGCAACGCTACCCCACCTCCTTTTCCTTTCTGTCTATCCCTCCTGAATATTGAATATCCCTGGATGTTCAGCTCCCAGCCTTGGTCACCCTGGAGCCATGTCTCCGTAATCCCGACTATATCATATTCATTAATAACTATCTGCACATTCAACTCATCCACCTTATTACGAATGCTCCTTGCATTGAGACACAAAGCCTTCAGGCTTGTTTTTACAACACTCTTACCACTTTATACAATTATGTTGAAAAGTGGCCCTTTTTCATTTTTGCCCTGGATTTGTCTGCCTGCCACTTTTACTTTTCACCTTGCTACCTATTGCTTCTACCCTCATTTTACACCCCTCTGTCTCTCTGCTCATGGTCCCGTCCCCCTGCCACATTAGTTTAATCCCCAGCTGGGTGACACAAGTGGCCCCAGTCCGCACCCCACCCAGCAGCACTCCCTGTTCACACACGGGATGCCAGCTAACACCGCAGAGCCTCAGTGACCCAGATACTGACCCGTCGGGGCTACCGAGAAATCCGTGCTGGGTTATCGGAGTTTCACTGTGTGTGGGAGGGGAAAGGGGCAAATCAAGAATTTATGGCTAGAATGATCTGCAAAGTGGCACAGAGTCAGAGAGCATCGTTACTGCTCCCTCCCCCTCTACCCCTGTACTGTTACTTCCACTCCCCCTGCACTCACTCCCTCTCTCCCCCTGTACTGTTACTCTCACTCCCCTCTCCCCTGTACTGTTACTCTCACTCCCCTTCTCTGTGTGTAGTTACTCCCACTCCCCCTCTCCCCCTGTACTGTTACTCTCACTCCCCTCTCCCCTGTACTGTTACTCTCACTCCCCTCTCCCCTGTACTGTTACTCTCACTCCTCTCCCCTGCACTGTTCCTCTCACTCCCCCCTCTCCCTGTGTAGTTACTCCCACTCCCCCTCTCTGTGTACTGTTACTCTCACTCCCCTTCTCTGTGTGTAGTTACTCCCACTCCCCCTCTCCCCCTGTACTGTTACTCTCACTCCCCTTCTCTGTGTGTAGTTACTCCCACTCCCCCTCTCCCCCTGTACTGTTACTCTCACTCCCCTCTCCCCTGTACTGTTACTCTCACTCCCCTCTCCCCTGCACTGTTCCTCTCACTCCCCCCTCTCCCTGTGTACTGTTACTCCCACTCCCCCTCTCTGTGTACTGTTACTCTCACTCCCCCCTCTCTGTGTACTGTTACTCTCACTCCACCACTCCCCTGTACTGTTACTCTCACTCCCCCTCTCCTACTGTAGTTACTCTCACTCCCCGTCTCACCCTACACTGTTATTGTGGGAAGAACTGACCTGTTGCGTCTTGTAATGAACATGGGCAGCACTGTACTGTGGGAATAGTGCCGCACGGTGGCGCGGCGGTAGAGTTGCTGCCTCACAGCTTACTTCTGCGGCGAGGAAGAGACCGTGTACCATTTGTACTTACAGTGTGAGAGGTTGCAGCCCCTGTTCGAGTATCCGAAGGCGCTGCTCCCCATGTTATGGCTCCATTTTAGTCCTGTGCTCCTGATTTTTGGGCACCCGGTATAGAGGGGGGCAGGGTCGGGAGGGACGGTGGGGCCTACCTGTCGGTCTGCTCCTGGGCCTGGCCAAGATGGCCATTTGCGGGTCCAGGCAGCGGGTAGTCGACGGCCGCAACGGGGTCGGCTGCCTGCCCCTCTTCCGGGCCAACGTCCGTGCCCGCGTGTCCATGGAGAGCGAACACGTGGTGTCCACGGGAACGCTGGAGGCCTTCCGTGAACGCTGGTCACCGCGGGACGTCAAGTGTATTATTGACAAAGTTGGTGATGTATTAATTTGATGTTTGTTTGTAAACTGCCAATATCTGCAGCCTTTGATCGTGATACCCTTTTGTATGTTTGTTTTGTTTTCTGAATAAAAGCTTTTGTATATATTTTAAAAAAGAGACCCAGGTTCGATCCTGAATACGGGTGCTGTCTGTACGGAGTTTATACGCTATCACTGTGACCGCGTGGGTTTTGGTGCACTGGCTTCCTCCCACACTCCAAACATGTGCAGGTTTGTAGGTTAATTGGCTGCAGTAAATTGTCCCTCATGGTGTAGGATAGTGCTTGTGTGTGGGGTGATACATGGCGATCGCTGGTCAGCGTGGACTCGTTGAGACAAAGGGCCTGTTTCCACGCTCCATCTCTAAAGCATAAAATATAGATTACTTAATTCCAGCAAAGTTTCCTATCAGTGCAAGACTAAACTGTTTAAATGTTGTGATAGTCCCTGCCTTAACTACCTCCTCTGGCAGCTTGTTCCATGCATCCGTGGGCTGAATGGCCTAATTCTGCTCCTATCACTTATGACCTTCGTCAGCTTGACGACAGCTGAATCCAATCCCCTCCATTAGAGTCTGAAGACAGGTTCCGACCCGAAACGCCGCCTATCCATGTCTTCCACAGATGCTGCCTGACCCACTGAGTTACTCCGGCACTCTGTGTATTTTATTTGTAATCCAGCATCTGCACTTCCTTGTGTCTCGCCTCCATTTCCTGACACTGCCCTCGCCCGCACTCACCGGGGTCCCCCACACACACACACTCGTCGCCCACCGCGGGAGCCTCACGGCGGCCGGAGGTGCAGGGACCACGTTGCAAGTGCATCAGACACAGACTGGGGAAACAGCTTGAATGAGCCGCGTGTGTATTGATGCAGCGCTGCAGAGGATGAAGCCGGCCGGCTGAACAAAGAGCATAAATACTGGACGGTGCATGTGTGCAGGCGCTGCAGCGGCAGGGGTGGAGAGCCGAGCGCTGGGAAGATTTGGTGATGAGGCATTCGTGGATTACACAGTGACCAGTGCCGTGCGTCCACTGAGCCGCTGCATTTCCCATCAGCAACAACAAGGAACATGATGCACGGAGCTCCCAGGAGTTGATGCAACCGCCATTAAAAATACCCTTCAATCACATTGATTCACAACACAATTACTTTAATAACATGAGAATAATATTAACAGATTTTGCCGGGACAACGCGGGTGCTGCTCAATTGCCATGCACAGAAATATTTTAAATACACTGCAGAATGAAACAAATTAAAACACATTTCCGTTCTCAAACCTCCGTTAAATAAATTACATCAACCAACACATTCAACAATTCAATTTACAAACTCACCTTCTGCTTATACTTCGAACACTTCAAACGTTGCAAACTCCAGTGTCAGCATTTTACTGATCACCGGTTCAAGAAATCTCACAGGAATAAATCGAAACCTGCAGGGACCAGCAGTTTGATCAAAGTAACTGGAGCAATGAGTCCACAGGACAGAACGGTTCCCCTGACTTGCGGCAACAATAAAAGTGGTTGATTTATCAATCACCGTGTTGATGAACTCATTGCGATAACCAGACTGCATCTTAACAGCCCCGATCCCAGCGATCCCACACAGTCAGAATATTCCAATGGGGGCAGTTTATCCCAGTCGGAAGATGCAGTCTAGATAGGGTCGGACATGTGGCAATGATACCCGTCCCTGGTCCCCAATTCATGCAGGGAGTGGGAACCCACGGGCCCATCCCTTACACCCAGACTTCTCCACACAAAATATCATCATAAAGAGTGAAATACAGTAATTGCCAATATTAATACTGTTAGAAAACATGAATAACAGACAATAGACGGCAGGTGCAGCATTAGGCCATTCAGCCCTTCGAGCCAGCACCGCCAGAATTACTCATAGTAATTCAAAAGGAAAAAAATGAAATAATATAAAATGAAATAATATAAAGGAAATTATAACACAAAAAGTTGGTGGTCTTTTTCTGTATTACTGTTCAACACAGGCTCCCAGGTGAACAGTGAAAGCAGCTGAGTCCTTAAAGACATTCCCACACACGGGGCACGTTTCAAGGCAGGTGTGAGCTTTCTGCTGACGGAGATAAGTAAAGCTCTTCCCACAGTCAGAACATTTGTATGGCCTTTCTCCGGTGTGGGTCCGCTGGTCTAGGTGGAGAGTCCCTGCCCATGCAAAGCTCTTCCCACAGTCAGAACATGTGTATGGCCATTCTCCGGTGTGGGTCCGCTAGCGTTTCCGGAGGTCCCCTTTGTATGCAAAGCTCATCCCACAGTCAGAACATGTGTATGGCCTTTCTCCGGTGTGGGTCCGCTGGTATTGGTGGAGAGTCCCTGCCCGTGCAAAGCTCTTCCCACAGTCAGGACATTTGTACGGCCTCTTGCTTCAGTGTTAATGGAGCTGCTCGGAGATGTTAATTGAAATAATTTACAGGCATGTCTAGTGAAAAATTGTGGGGAGGAGGGAGTTATCGATCACCAGATGATTCTGATAAAGACTCGAGGGGGATAGAATCTGTCTTTGATATCCCCCAAGGAACAAGGTACACGTCAATAAGTTTTTAAGAATCTTCTAACCCAGTGTGATAACTGGTTTGTTAAAATGGGACAATGAAAAGCAAAGTGCAGATGTCAAATAACATGATGAGCTGGGAGTTGCTGAGGACAACAGCAGGGCAACGGGCCTGACTGCATCTTTGTAAATGCTCAGTGATTCAGCGTGAGTTGCTCCAAGAATGTTTTGAATAAAATCAGTGCATCACAAAATTTTTGTGCTTCTGACACCCGCGACATCATTCAGCACAATTCTCTGCACTTCACTATTCTGCATATCTCTCATCCTTACCACAACTGCTACTTTGTTTTTGATATATATATATAGTATAAGAAAATAACTGCAGATGCTGGTACAAATCGATTTATTCACAAAATGCTGGAGTGACTCAGCAGGTCAGGCAGCATCTCGGGAGAGAAGGAATGGGTGACGTTTCGGGTCGAGACCCTTCTTCAGACGGGTCTCGACCCGAAACGCCACCCATTCCTTCTCTCCCGAGATGCTGCCTGACCTGCTGAGTTACTCCAGCATTTTGTGGATAAATCGCTTTGTTTTTGATAAACACCCCTAATTATTTTACAGTAAAACAGTTAAAGTTTGATTACGTTGAACAATCCCTGTTCCAGGCGTACACAGGCCCTGTCCCTGTACCTCTATCTCTGTCACATTGACGAATGCATCGGTGCTACCTCCTGCACCCATCCAGAACTCATGGACTTCATTAACTTCACTACTAATTTCCATCTGTACTCAAATTCACTTGGACCATCTCCGACACCTAACTCCCCTTTCTAGATCTCACAGTCTCCATCGCAGGCTGACATTTATAACAAACCCAGACTCCCACAACTACCTCGACCACACTTCTTCCCACCCTGCTTCCTGCAAAGACTCCATCCCCCACTCCTAATTCCTCGGTCTACGCCGCATCTCCGCACAAGATGAGGGGTTCCCTACCAGGATATCTGAGATGTCCTCATTCTTTGGGGAATGGAGGTTCCCCTCTCCCATCATAAATGAGGCCCTCCGTAGTGTTTCCTCGGTACCCAACAGCTCTGCCCTTCCTCCGCTCTCCCTATTTGGAACAGAGACAGAGTCCCGCTGGTCTTTACCTTTCACCTCATCAGCCCTCGCATACAACATATAATCCTGCGACATTTTTGCCACCTCCAACGGTATCCCATCTCTACCCCTTTCCGCCTTCGACAGAAACCGTTCCCTTCGCAACTCCCTGGTTAACTGGTCCCTTCCCACCCAAACTATCCCTTCCCCAGGTACCTTCCCCTGCAGGAGATGCAACATCTGCCCCAATACCTCCTCCTTCGAATCTATCCAGACACCCCAACAGTCCTTTCAGGTTGGGCAGAGGTTCACTTGCACCTCCTCCATCCTCATCTATTGTATCCGTTGTTCAAGATGTGGAGTCTTACACATCGGCAAGACCAAACATAGACGGGGCGATCGTTTTGCTGAACACCTTCACGCAGTCTGCCTGAACCTACCTGATCTCCTGGTTGTTAAACACTTTAATTCTCCTTCCCATTCCCACACTGACCTTTCTGTCCTAGGTCTGCTCCATTGTCAGAGTGAGGTTAAACGCAAATTGGAGAAACAGCATCTCAGATTTTGCTTGGGAGGCTTACAGCCCAGTGGTATGAATATTGATTTCTCTAACTTCAAGTAACCCTGGCATTTCCTGTCTCTCTATACCTCCCCCACCCAAGTCGCACCAGCTTCTCATTTTCACCCAACACACAGATAACAAAGGGCTTGTTTCCTTTATTATCGTTATATTTTTGCATATCTTTCATTCGTTGTTCTTTATCTCTCTACATCGTCGTCAATATCTCTCGTTTCCCACTTCCCTAACTAGTCGGAAGGCCCTCGACCCAAAACGTCACCCATTCCTTCTCTCCAGTGATGCTGCCTGTCCCGCTGTGTTACTCCAGCATTTTGTGTCTATCTGCAGCATCTGCAGTTCCTTCCCACACATTAAGGTTAGCCTGCAGTTCCCTGATTTGTGCAGAATCCTCACGTTTTCGGTCTTGGTTTAACATCCACATTATGGTCCGTGTGATTCCCAGTTCCTTGGCATAGTCATCACCGTACCAGACCAGCAATTCGCAGTGAGGAGGAACCGGCTTGCAGGTCCTGTAGTAAATGTTGCCCAGGTGCTGGAAGGCAACAAGGTTCTCTTCCTCCTCCTTTCTGGCACAGTTCACAAATCTGCAACATAACAAGCATAGACAGAGGGGGCAACGATCGCTTAAAATTATAAGTGAACACAGGACATAAAGTACATCAGTAAAGTCTGTTGAATGACAGGAGATGTCCCCAGTCATGGCCCAAATTCAAACTTAAATATCCTGCACCCTTTGTCAGCACACTGCTGAAGGAAACTTGAACTTTGTTTCTCTTCCCACAGATGAGGCCTGACCTAAGGAGTATTTCCAGTCTATTCTGTTTTTATGTTTACCTGGTATTACTGTTGTTGTTATTGGATTGTTGATTACTTTCTATTTATCTGCATGTTATTGTGTTAACAGACTTGTTCAGCTGCAGGAAGTTAGAATTTAATTGTGTAACAATTAAACACTGTTGAACTGACTCTGGAAAGTTTAGGTTCACGAGATACTGGCTGTGTTATTTACAGGGAGTCAACGACAGAGCAGCTGTGATGCAGTGTGGTGTGAATTGAGTTATTCTTCTCTTAGAATATTGGTTGCACGGAGATACTACAGATTTTAATATCAAGACCCGATTTTAAACTGTGGCATCAGGTGACATTCCAAGAGCATGAGGCTTGAGATAGGAGTTGTGGGTCATGGAGTGATCCAAGGAGAAAGGCCGGTTTAGGCAGAGAAGGCATCTCCCAGATGGAATGCTGATTCTTTCTGGATTAATGAGTAAAATGGACAATTTCCCTTCCTCGAGTCCCGTATTTCCCATTTATCCTCTCTTTTAAACTAAATAGTAGTGGGGGGGGGGGGGGGGGGGGTCAAATTGGATGGAGTTGAAGGGAAAGAGAGTATAGGAAAAGTTAAGACCCCAGAATTAACGGCACAGAAAGCTCACAAAGGGATAGGAGAGAACGGCCAAGTGTAATAGGAATTGATGTGAAAGGTGAGATAAGTAATGGATTAAAGATTAAATGGAATGCCTCCCCATTCGATTGCAACCTTGTCGTGGTCGGGGAGCTTGTGTGTCTCAATGACCCCGAGAGCTATGCCAGCGGGAGATTCGTCTCCTGTTAGGGTTTCCCATGCTGGACAGGTCGAAGGGTAGAGACGAGACGAAGTGCAATCCACTGGTCCTCCAGGTTGGGGGTTGAGCACAGGGCTAACAACCCCGCCTCGTAAAACGAATATATTACGGAAACAACAACTGGGCGTGACGGACTTCCAGGGCTATCGACAGATGCTAGGATTATTGCCAATGGTGAAAGCCGAAAGGAAGCCACTGGCAGGAAGGTGGAAGTTCTGAATGCCAAACTTAAGACTAGGATAGGATTTTGGAATGTACGAACAATGTACGACACAGGGAAACTAGCACAAGTGACATCAGAGATGAGACGCTACAACCGAGACATTCTTGGAGTAAGCGAAAGCAGATGGGATCAGGGAGACTTAGGACCAGCACAGGGGAGACAGTGTTGTACTCAGGATGGGATGATGAGAATCACAGAGAAGGAATAGCCATCCTTTTAAAGAAAGGAGTAGAAAATAGTTTGTTCGAGTGGGAACCTGTCAATAGTAGACTCATGAAGATCAGAATGAAGGTGAAGCAAATTAATACAACCATCGTCTAGTGTTACACCCCTATAAACGATAGTAATGATAGTGTTAAGGATGAATTCTATGAGCAACTACAGGCTGAGTTAGAAAACACACCAAGACATGACATGAAGATTGTAATGGGGGACCTAAATGCAAAGGTTGGAAACAACAACACAGACCAGGACAGAGCCATGGGCAAAGAGGGCTGTGGTTTTATAAATGAGAACGGTGAGAGACTAATAGAACTCTACACCAATTACAATCTAGTAATTGGAGGGACCCTCTTTCCGCACAGAGATATCCACAAACTAACATGGTATTCTCCTAATGGAAGGGATAAGAACCAGATAGACCATCTGATGATAAACAGCACATAGAGACGCTCATTACTCGGTGAAGGTTAAACAGGGAGCTGGACTTTGTACTGAAAATGCTTGTTGATCCACATCACCTGGTCCTGGCTGTTCTCAAAGTTAAACTGAGGAAAACAGGGAGCAAAAAGACAGGCAGGCAACAGTTTGTCGTTGAAAATCTACATGACCCAAAAGTGAAAAGTTCTTTTGTGCTACAATTAAGGAACAGGTTTCAGGCACTAGTAGATATGGATGATCACACAGAGCCAAATGCAAATAATATTAATATTGTGTGGGAACAAACCAAAATAGCTTATGTGAAAACCAGTGAAGCCTGCCTGGGGTTCAAGCAGAAGATAAAGAAGGAATGGATAACTGAAGACACATGGCAAACCATTAAAAATAGGAGAAAATTAAAGAAGCAAATAAATGAAACAAAATCCAAACGGCTGCAAGAAAGATACAAGGTGCAATATCAAGAAGCAAACAAAGCAGTTCAGAGGAAAGCCAGAGCTAACAAACGGGCGTACATGGAAGATCTAGCCAATCAAGCAGAAGATGCATATAAGAAAGGAGAGAGAGGGAAGGGCTACAAGATAACCAAAATAATCTGTGGCAAACATCGGCGAACCACTGAGACACCAGTTGTGGACAAAAAGGGCCGACTCCTAACAACAGAACAGAACAAGAAACCCGCTGGGTGGAACACTTTAAAGAAGTATTGAATAGAACACCGCCCATAATAGAGACTAACACCCAACAACCAGAGGATGACCTAGATATTAGCACTGAATCACCAACTAAGGAGGAAATTGTTATAGCCATTAAGTCCCTTAAAAGTGGAAAAGCCCCTTGCCAAGATAACCTCAATGCAGAACTGTTTAAGGCAGACCCACAACTTGCAGTCGAAGTATTTGTACCACTTTTCACAGCTATTTGGTAAAGAAAGGAGATACCTGACGACTGGTCAGAAGGAGTCATCATTAGGATACCAAAAAAAGGCAACTTAAGAGAGCGTAACAATTGGAGAGGGATCACTCTTCTATCAATTCCAAGCAAGATTCTGGCAAAGATTATAATACAACGTACCTTAGAAGCAGTAGACAAACAGCTCAGGAAAGAGCAGGCAGGATTTCGTGGTGGGAGGGGATGCATTGACCAGATATTTGCCCTGCATACCATTATAGAACAGTGCACTGAGTGGCAGAGACAGATTATATATCAACTTCGTTGATTTCGAGAAAGCATTTGACAGCATCCACCAGGACAGTCTCTGGGGCATATTACGAATGTATGGGATCCCACAGCAAATAGTCAAAGTAATTAAGAGCTTCTACGCCAACTTCTCTTGCAGAGTAGGGAATGGTAACCACACATTCCAGGTGAAGACAGGAGTTCGACAAGGGTGTGTGATGTCAGCGCTACTCTTCAATATTGTTATTGACTGGGTGATGCGTCAGACAACCGAAGATCAAGCAAGAGGCATACGATGGACCCTCTTCTCAACATTGGAAGATCTTGATTTTGCAGATGACATAGCTCTGGTCTCCCATACTCACAAACACATGCAGGAAAAAACATCCCATCTTAGTGACTGCACAACAAATTGGCTTGAAGTTAAACCAGAAAAAATCTGAATTAATGACACGAAACATCCAAAACTCCTTACCAATCCAAGTGAATGGAAACGACCTTCCCATAACTGAGGAGTTTATTTATCTTGGTAGTAAAGTCAGATACGATGGCGGAGCACAAAATGACATTAAAAAGAGTCTAAACAAGGCTAGGAATGTTTTCAGAATGCTAAACAATGTATAGAGGTCCCAGCAATACAGCACAAAGACCAAGCTGAAGATATACTGGAGCTGTGTCCTCTCCGCCCTCTTATATGGCTCGGAATGCTGGAGAATGACGAGTGACATCAACCAGCTGTCACTTCCATACTAAGAACCTGAGAAGAATCCTTAGAATATTTTGGCCAAACACCATATCCAACCAAGATCTCCTTACTCAATGCCAGCAAGAGAGTATGGATACCATCATCATGAGAAAGTGCTGGAACTGGATTGGCCATATTCTGAGAAGAGAACCAGACAGCATCCCAAGAATAGCCCTGCACTGGACACCAGTAGGGAAAGGAAAAGAGGGAGACCCAAAACCACATGGCGTCGAACTGTAGAGGAGGAAATGAAAACTATGGAATTGACCTGGGGTAGTGTCCAGAAACTAGCCCAAAACAGACAGGAGTGGAGGACTGTCGTTGTTTCCCTACATGCCAGGAGGCATAATGGGCAGTAAGTAAGTAAGTGTATGAATGCGCAAAGTATAAGAAGTAAAGTGGATGAGTTTGAGGCTTAGTTAGAGATTGATAGATATGACATTGTGGGGATCACAGAGATGTGGCTGCAGTAGGATCGGGACAGGGAACAGAATATTCGGGATTATACATCCTTTTGAAAGGACAGGCAGGTGGGCACAGGAGGTGGGGTAGCTCTGTTGGGAAGGGATGAAATTTTGTCCCTTGTGAGGGGTGACATAGGGACTGACGATCTAGGGTCACTGTGGATAGAGTTGAGGAATTGTAAAGATAATAATAATAATAATAATGCATTTTATTTATATAGCGCTTTTCATATACTCAAAGACGCTTTACAGAGATTTAGAGAACATAGGGAAATGAATAAATAGATAAATAAGTAAATAAGTAAACGAATAGAGAAAGGAGACAGAAGGTGAGGTGACCTTCAGTGGTTGAAGGCAGTACTGAACAGGTGAGACTTCAGCGATGTTTTGAATGTGGTGAGTGTGGAGGAGTCTCTAACGGTTTGGGGTAGTGAGTTCTTTAGGGTGGGAGCAGCGATGGAGAAAGCCCTGTCCCCCCAGGATCTGAGTTTGGTGCGGATGTGGGGAGATAGGAGATTGGCAGCAGCAGAGCGGAGGGTGCAGGTGGGAGTGTGCCTGTGGAGGAGGTCGGTCAGGTAGGATGGGGCCAGGTTATGGAGGGCTTTGTAGGTTATGAGGAGGATTTTGTACTGGATTCTCTGGGGGATGGGGAGCCAGTGGAGTTTGTAAAGGACGGGGGTGATATGGTCACAGGGGTGATAAGACACTAATAGGAGTTATCTACAGACCCCCAAACAGTAGCATAGATATCGGGGGTAAGTTGCAGCAGGAGTTAAAACTGGCATGTAACAAAGGTTTGTTATTATGGGGGATTTCAATATGCAGGTAGACTGGGAAGATCAGGTTGGGTCTGGACCCCAAGAAAGGGAGTTTGTAGAGTGCCTTCGAGATGGATTCTTAGAGCAGCTTGTACTGGAGCCTACCAGAGAGAAGGCAATTCTGGATTTAGTGTTGTCCAATGAACCAGATTTAATAAGGGAACTCAAGGAAAAGGAATCGCTTGGAAGTAGTGACCACAATATGATTAGTTTTAATGTGCAATTTGAGAGGGAGAAGGTTAAATCAGAAGTGTCCGTGTTGCAGTTGAACAAAGGGGACTATGAAGGTATGAGGGAGGAGCTGGCCAAGGTCGAATGGAAAAGGATCCTAGCAGGAATGACGGTGGAACAGCAATGGCAGGAATTTCTGGGCATAATCCAGAAGATGCAGGATCATTTCTTTCAAAACAGGAAGAAAGATTCTAAGAGGCAACATGGGAAGTTAGGGATTGAATAAAACAAAAAGAAAAGATGCATAACATAGCAAAGAGTAGCGGGAAGTCAGAGGTTTGGGGAACTTTCAAAGGACAACAGAAAGTAACAAAAAGGACAATACGGGCTGAAAAGATGAAGTATGAAGGGAAGCTGGCCAGGAATATAAAGAAGGACAGTAAAATCTTCTTTCGGTATGTTAAGAGAAAAAAGATTAGTTAGGACAAATGTGGGTCCCTTGAAGGCTGAAACGGGTGAAATTGATAAGGGGAACAAGGAAGCAGCGAAAGAGTTGAACAGATACTTCGGATCTGTCTTCACTAAGGAAGACACAATCTCCCAGATGTTCTAGAGAACAGAGGATTTACAGAGACAGAGGAACTGAAAGAAATTAGCATTAGGCGAAAAATAGTATTGGAGAGACTGATGGGACTGAAGGCTGATAAATCCCCAGGGCCTGATGGTCTGCATCCCAGGGTACTCAAGGAGGTGGCTCTAGAAATCGTGGACATATTGGAGACCATTTGCCAATGTTCAATAGATTCATGACCAGTTCCTGTGGATTGGAGGGTCGCTAATGTTTTCAAGAAAGGAACGAGAGAGAAAACCAGTTAGCCTGACATCGGTGGTGGGGAAGATGCTGGAGTTAATTATTAAAGAGGTAATAAAGGCACATTTGGATTGCAGTAAAAGGATTGGTCCAAGTCAGCATGGAGTTATGAAAGGGAAATCTTGCTTGACTAATCTTCTGCAATTTTTTGAGGATGTGACAAGTAAAATGGATGAAGGAGAGCCAGTGGATGTAGTGTATGTAGACTTTCAGAAAGCCTTTGATTAGGTCCCACACGGGAGGTTGGTGAGCAAAATTAGAGCATGTGGTATGGGGGTAGGATATAGTCATGGATAGAGAATTGGATGGCAGACAGGAAGCAAAGAGTAGGAATAAACGGCTCATTTTCAGAATGGCAGGCAGTGGCGAGTGGAGTGCTGCAAGGCTTGGTGCTTGGACCGCAACTATTTACAATATATGTTAATGATTTGGATGATGGAATTAGAAGTAACACTAGCAAGTTTGCAGATGACACAAAGCTGGGTGGCAGTGTGAACTGCGAAGGGGATGTTAGGAGGTTGCAGGGTGACTTGGACAGGTTGAGTGAGTGGGCAGATGCAGTATAATATAGATAAAAGTGAGGTTATGCACTTTAGTGGCAAAAACAAGGAGGCAGAATATTATCTCAATGGTGTCAGATTAGGTAAAGGGGAGGTGCAACGAGACCTTGGTGTCCTTGTACACCAGTCACTGAAAGTTAGCGTGCAGGTACAGGCAGTGAAGAAAGCCAATGGCATGTTGGCCTTGATAACGAGAAGATTTAAGTATAGGAGCAAAGAGGTCCTTCTGCAGTTGTATAGGGCCCTGGTGAGACCACATCTGGAGTATTGTGTGCAGTTTTGGTCTCCTAATTTGAGGAAGGACGACCTTGCTATTGAGGCTGTGCAGCGTAGGTTCACGAGGTTAATCCCTGGGACGGCGGGACTGTCATATGAGGAAAGATAGGAAAGATTGGGCTTGTATTCACTGGAGTTTAGAAAGATGAGAGGGGATCTTGTAGAGACGAATAAAATTATAAAAGGACTGGACAAGCTAGATGCAGGAAAAATGTTCCCAGTGTTGGGGGACTCCAGAACCAGGGACCACGATCTAAGAATAATGGGGAGGCCATATAAAGCTGAGGTGAGAAGAAGCGTTTTCACCCAGAGAGTTGTGAATTTGTGGAATTCTCTGACACAGAAGGCAGTGGAGGCCAATTCACTAGATGAATTTAAAAGAGAGTTAGATAGAGCTCTAGGGGCTAGTGGAATGAAGGGATATGGGGAGAAGGCATGCACAGGTTACTGATTGTGGATGATCAGCCATGATCACAGTGCATGGGCAGTGCTGGCTCAAAGGGCCAAATGGCCTCCTCCTGCACTTATTTTCTATATTTCTTTCCTCTTACTTGCCTGCCTTTGGCCCGCCCCACCTCTCTTTTCCAGCTTTATTACCTTGTACTGTTACACTGGAATTTAGAAGAATGAGAGGAGATCTTATCGAAACGTATAAGATTATTAAGGGGTTGGACACGTTAGAGGCAGGAAACATCTTCCCAATGTTGGGGTAGTCCAGAACAAGGGGCCACAGTTTAAGAATAAGGGGTAGGCCATTTAGAACTGAGATGAGGAAAAACTTTTTCAGTCAGAGAGTTGTGAAGCTGTGAAATTCTCTGCCTCAGAAAGCAGTGGAAGCCAATTCTCTGAATGCATTCAAGAGAGAGCTAGATAGAGCTCTTAAGGATAGCGGTGTCAGGGAGTATGGGGAGAAGGCAGGAACAGGGTACTGATTGAGAATGATCAGCCATGATCACATTGAATGGCGGTGCTGGCTCGAAGGGCCGAATGGCCTCCTCCTGCACCTATTGTCTATTGTCTACTCCATCAGTCTGCAAAAAGTCCCACCCGAAACGTTGTCTGTCGACTTCCCTGCACAGATGCTGCCTGACCCACTGAGTTCCGCTCACACTTTGCTTTTACTCCAAGATTCCAGCATCTGCAGTCTCTTGTGTCTCCTTTTTTTAAATAACCCAGTTATTGCTTGTTATTATTATCAGCATTCGTCTTTCCTTACCTCATCCAGTTTGATTTAGATTCATCCTGTGCATCAATGTATTCAGTGTCATTGTTTGCCTTACTGATCTATAAAAAAGATATTTGGTTAAAAAAAACACATTGATAAAGAAAACAAACGTGAAGCTTGCACAGTTCCCAGTATTAGGCCTTCAACTAACTACCACTTAACCTATTTTACTTGATTGCACTTTTATATTAGAGCACTCAAAAGTTTCTGCAAATTAAATCACATGGCAAAGAAACTCCAAGAATATAATAAACATTTTGCACAATTTCAAGGAGATTTGTCAGGTTGTAATAGGTTCTTTAATTTTAGTAATGTCACTGTTCTAATGATTTCTGATTGTTCAGAAATGTTCAATGCATTCTCAAACAAGGAGGTCGAACATCAGGGTGAAAGAGGGGCAGCAGAGCAGGAAGGAGATGGAGCACTGATTCAGCTCAGAGATTGAGTGAGGGAGAGTGATGCCACTCTGAGCAGTGAAGTGAGAATCACTGGAACAGAAGCGAGGGACAAAGAGCACAGACTCTTCAGTCTATTCACATTGACAACCAAATTAAAATGGGAAAATGTAATTAAGAATCTAAGTTACAGAAATTATTTTCAGTTAGCTTCAAACTGTTTATTGGTAAGAAACTTGATGACTTTGATTAGAATATAAAATAATTCAGGTACAAAAAAATTGTAATAAAAAAAGAGAATTCAGGAGATACCCAGCAAGGCAGCATTTGTGGAGAATAAAACACAGATCACATTTCAGGTGATGATCTTTCTTCAACAAATGTTATCAAACCTGCTGAGCATTTTCCATGATGAACTATTGGAGTCACTTACCACTCATGAATAACCACTGATAGCAGCTTCTTCTTCACTTGAAACCTCTCCTCCATCGGGTCCAAAATGAACGCCCCTGGGAATAACCTTCCCTTCATTCCAGACTCCAAGACCGGTTTTACGAATTTTGGATGTGGCAATGCTGAGACCCTCTGGTAGAGTTCAATGAGCTCTATCTGGGTGATTGCAATCAATGACAGTGTCCTTCACGAAGACTGGTGGGCCATGCACAGGGCATTCTTCAATAAAAAATGTCTCGCAGGCTTCACAAACTAAAATGGAAAATGCAAAATTAAGAACTGATCAGGGTGTTGGCGTGATTGAAAGTGGCTGGACTTTGTACTGAAAATGCTTGTTGATCCACAAAAGATGTTATCTTATTAAAAGTATTTCAGAATATAATACTACCATGATGTAGATGTTGTGCAGAAGATCTTGGAAAAATTACTTTTTCCAAAATTACTCTTCTGAGGAAGCATTGAAAATGTGAGAGATTAATATTGTAATGGGGTATTGAGTAATGAGGAAGGGTTAGTTAGCAGTCTTGTTGTGCGAGGCCCCTTGGGCAAGAGTGATCATAATATGGTGGAGTTCTTCATTAGGATGGAGAGTGACAAAGTCAATACAGAAACAAGTGTTCTGAACTTAAAGAAAGGTAACTTTGAGGGTATGAGGCGTGAATTGTCCAAGATAGACTGGCAATTGATGCTGAAAGGGTTGACGGTGGACATGCAATGGAAGGCATTTAAAGGTCGCATGGATGAACTACAGCAAGTATTCATCCCAGTTTGGCAAAAGAACAAACCAGGAAAGGTAGTGCATCCGTGGCTAACAAGGGAAATCAAGGATAGTATTAAAACAAAAGATGAAGCATACAGATTAGCCAGAAAACGTAGCATACCAGAGGACTGGGAGAAATTCAGAGTCCAGCAGAGGAGGACAAAGGGCTTAATTAGGAAAGGGAAAATAGATTATGAGGGAAAACTGGCAAGGAACATAAAAACTGACTGCAAAAGCTTTTATAGATATGTTAAGACAAATGTAGGTCCCTTGCAGTCGGAAACAGGTGAATTGATCATAGGGAACAAGGAGATGGCAGACCAATTGAACAACTACTTTGGTTCTGTCTTCACTAAGGAAGACATAAACAATCTGACGGAAATAGCGGGGGATCGGGGGTCTAATGAGATGGAGGAACTGAGGGAAATCCAGGTTAGTCGGGAAGTGGTGTTAGGTAAATTAAATGGATTAAAGGCAGATAAATCCCCAGGGCCAGATAGGCTGCATCCCAGAGTGCTTAAGGAAGTAGCCTCAGAAATAGTGGATGCATTAGTGATATTTTTTCAAAACTCTTTAGATTCTGGAGTAATTCCTGAGGACTGGAGGGTAGCTAATGTAGCCCCACATTTTAAAAAGGGAGGGAGAGAGAAAACGGGGAATTATAGACCAGTTAGCCTAACATCGGTAGTGGGGAAAATGCTAGTCAGTTATTAAAGATGTGATAGCATCACATTTGGAAAATAGTGAAATCATCGGACAGTCAGCATGGATTTACAAAAGGCAAATCATGTCTGACGAATCTTATAGAATTTTTCGAGGATGTAACTAGTAGAGTGGATAAGTGAGAAACAGTCAATGTGTTGTATCTCGACTTTCAGAAGGCCTTCGACAAGGTCCCACATAGGAGATCGTGACATGGAATATAAT
Organism: Rhinoraja longicauda; assembly: GCF_053455715.1. Classification (NCBI taxonomy): domain Eukaryota; kingdom Metazoa; phylum Chordata; class Chondrichthyes; order Rajiformes; family Arhynchobatidae; genus Rhinoraja; species Rhinoraja longicauda. The sequence goes on from NC_135991.1 coordinate 2,435,244, forward strand.
TTTGCATTTAGTAATAACAAGCATGATGTAATGCAGGGAGTATGTTTAACGGTAGCAGTGCTGTGATGCATGGAGTCAACTTCAAGCAAAGTATTTTCAAAGATAAAACAGTCTATTATGTGAACAAATTAAGCATTTGTAACAAGACAGATGAATTAAGGCTGTAGACATGGAAAATAGGCGCAGGAGTAGGCCAACTCGGCACCTCGAGCCAGCACCACCATTCAATGGGATCATGGCTGATCATCCTCAATCAGTACCCCGTTCCTGCCTTCTCCCCATATCCCTTGATTCCGCAAGCCCCAAGAGCTCTATCGAACTCTTTTAAATGTATCCAGTGAACCGGTCTCCACTGCCTTCTGAGGCTGAGAATTCCATAAATTTACAACTCTGGGTGAAAAAGTTTTTCCTCGTCTCGGTTCTAAATGGCCCACACCTTATTCTTAAACTGTGGTCCATGGTTCTGGAGTCCCCCAACATTGGGAACATTTCTCCTGCATCTAGCTTGTCCAGTCCTTTTATAATTTTATACGTTTCTATAAGATCCCCTCTCATCTTTCTAAACTCCAGTGAATTCAAGCCCAATCTTTCCAATCTTTCCTCGTATGACAGTCCCGCCATCCCAGGGATTAACCTCGTGAACCTACGCTGCACTGGCTCAATAGCAAGGTTGTCCTTCCTCAAATTAGGAGACCAAAACTGCACACAATACTCCAGGTGTGGGCTCACCAGGGCCCAGCACAACTGCAGAAGGACCACTTTGCTCCGAAACTCAAATCCTCTTGTTATGAAGGTCAACATACCATTAGCTTTCTTCACTGCCTGCTGTACCTGCATGCTTATGTTCAGTGACTAATGTTCAAGGACACCCAGGTCTCGTTGCACTTCCCCTTTTCCTAATCGGACACCATTCAGATAATAATCTGCCTCCTTGTTCTTGCCACCAAGAACCACATTATACAGCATCTGCCATGCATCTGCCCACTCACCCACCTAATCCAAGTCAACCTGCATCCTCATGGTATCCTCTTCATAGTTCGCATTGCCACCCAACTTTGTGTCATATGCAAATTTGCTAATGTCACTTTTAATTCCTTCATCCAAATCATCGATTTTGTAAATTGCTGCGGTCCCAGCAGCGAGCCTTGCAGCACCCCACTAGTCACTGCCTGCAATAACCCGGATGTGGCAGCTGCGGCTCACCTGCGGTCTGTTTGTCTTTTTCCTTCTTGTCTTGTTTTTAATGTTAGATGTATGTTATAGTTTACTTTTAGTTGTGTATTATGTGGGGGGTGAGGGGGCGATGGGGGAAACTTTTTTTAAAAATCTCCTTCTTTAAAGGAGATACGGCCATTTTCCGGGTCGCATCTCCGTTCGTGCTGTGACCCAGCAAAAGGGAGCTGGCGGCCTCCAGACTTACTTCCCATCGTGGAGCTGGCTGACTTCGGAGGCTTCGGCCACGGCCCTGTGGTCTGTAGCATCAGGAACTTGTGGGTCCCTGGTTGGCTCCAGCGGCAGCTTCTTCGTCTGCCCAGAATTGTGGGCGTTGAGTCAGCCCATTCACAGGACTCTTCGTCGTCTGGCGCGGCTTGGAACCAGCCACAGGGTCTTCCATTGCCCGGAGGGGACTTCAGTGTCGGGAGCCTTGATTGCCTCGACGCACCGTTCACAGGACTTTTCATCGTCCGGCACGGCTTAAAATCAGCAGCGGGATCTTTCATCGCCCGGCGGGGACTTCAGGATCAGGAGCCTCAATCGCTGCAGTTTTGAGTTTTGACTGCACGACCATGGGTGAAGAAGCAAGGAGATAAGACTTTATTTTTTGCCTTCCAGGTAATCGTCATCACGGAGCTTCTGTTCTTACGTGTAAATTATCCTCTCCATATTTCTCAAATTATAACTTCTCTTTTCTGTCTCTTTGGTTGTTTCCTCGCTTGCAGATCCCAAAGTCGTTCGGGTGGAGACAACTGAAAATTGAAAGGCAAAAATAACTTAATTACATTGTTTGAGGTCAGATAAGTGGTTGAGCTGTAATATGAAAATTAGTTACATAATATACAACATGTTCTATAAATTAAATTAAAAATGACATGGTGGTAGTCAGATGGTCATTATCTCATCTCCATTATTTACTGTTATGCACAGGAGTTACTCATTTGAGTTTTACTTTTATAAACAGAATTACCTGTTGCTCTTTTGATTCTTTTAACCAACGCTATACCTTCCTTCGTTTCCTCAGTGTCTCCTTGCAAATCTCTTTTGTCCTCCCCTGTATATGACGTGACCTGTAATGAGACATTTTGATGCAAACTGTGGTTCATAAGGACACAAATAAATAGTTTCTACTTCTCGATTATTTCATCCATCACATTATTAACTGGGATTCTCAACTAAACTACTAATAAAAGCAGTAAATGCCGAGTGTGCAATATTTCGGTGAACTCTCATCTTTCATGCACAGAAGTTATTAGTTCATCACTGAGAGCATGTAGGTCAAAGTTAACCTCCACACTACGGCCTTCGCCCCAAGAAGTCCGTAACGGCCGCCCGCACACAACTTCCGCAGATGTCTGCCGGGTGACTCGTTGCGGGGTCACCCTCATCTCAAAAGAGAGCCAACCTTTATCCAATTCAGTCCAGTCTCCTCCATCAGCTTTGTTAGTTTAGACTTCAGGGTCCCATTTGCCCTTTCAACTAGGCCGACAGCTGGTGAATTGTGGATACAATGGAATTTTTGTCTAATTGTTGTCTAATACAAAAATGTTGGCAGACCTCTTCATTTATTTTTGCTATAAAATGGGGACCATTTTCAGAGCTGATAGTTGTTGGCAAACCAAATCGGGGAATATTTCCCTTAGAATAAATCTCACCTTGGTTTTGACTGTAGCATTTACAGTTGACAGAGCTTCATATCATATCATATCATATATATACAGCCGGAAACAGGCCTTTTCGGCCCACCAAGTCCGTGCCGCCCAGTGATCCCCGTACATTAACACTATCCTACACCCACTAGGGACAATTTTTACATTTACCCAGCCAATTAACCTACATACCTGTACGTCTTTGGAGTGTGGGAGGAAACCGAAGATCTCGGAGAAAACCCACGCAGGTCACGGGGAGAACGTACAAACTCCTTACAGTGCAGCACCCGTAGTCAGGATCGAACCTCAGTCTCCGGTGCTGCATTCGCTGTAAAGCAGCAACTCTACCGCTGCGCTACCGTGCCGCCCTATCCATCGGCTTCTATCCATCGGCTAAATAAATCCACAATTACCAAACAATATCTATAGAACTGTACCAACAGTAGCTCTATAAAACCTATTTGTATTCACTTAAAGGGTCTACCGAGCATTGGCGTCAATCTCTTTGGACATTTTAACACTTTCCCTGGGTTGTTTCGTTTTCAAATTCCACATTCAGAAGCTAGTTTCAACGCTTCCTGGCAGATCTTCGGATGCCACAAGGTTTCGTTCACCATTCTCACCATTCCCTCCTTTCCAGTGTGCGTCAGCGAATGGACGTAATCAAGGAGGACAGGCAGGAAAGTGTCAGGTACACAAACTTGTCCAAGATGGGTGAGCCAAAGATCGGTGCTGGAATCTATGGCACATCCCTCGTTTCCATAAATCATGTTGCACAGCAGCAGCGTCCCTCTGCATAGCCCTAACCTCTCCCATATCTGGGAAGGCCGTTCTATTCACAAGGATCTGTGAGCCTACGGGGATCATAAGGGAGGGGGGAGGTCTATGCGGCTGTCTTTGATGCGGTGTCGGCAAAGGCATTGCCTGGGAGACTAGATCGGAGGTGCCAGTATGGGCGCTGCATTTAATTATTGTGGGCGAGAAGGGCGCACAAACATATCAGGATTGAGGGATTAAGTCCATTAGATCAATGGAGTTGAAAGTTAGAAAAAAATATTTACAATTTACCACACAAGAATGTTCGGTTCAGGTCAAATCCCAGGTATGCTTCCGTGTCTATTCCTGCTTCCTCCAATCACTGTTCCTGTCCAAATTAACACCATAAGTGATGGACACTGGGCTGTGCATGTGGGAACTATAACGGACATAAACTTAGGGAGAGAGACATACATAAGATCAATTCAGCCCTGTGTCAATGCTGATAGTTTGTGTTGTGGAATGAGAACCCATTGTCAGAACAATATTTCACTTTGTGCAAGGGAACATGAAATAAGCAATGGAGTTAGAGATTTTTTAAACAATGTCAGTGCACAGAAGCAGGATGTTTCCTGTCACTGATCCAGGCCAGGGTACTTGGACAGGAAAGATGTAGAAAGAGACGCATGAAACTGCAGATGCTGCAATGTTGAGCAAAACCCCAAGTGCTGGAAGTAATAGAAGAACTCAGGGTCAAGCAGCGTCTGTGGAGGGAACGGAAAAGCGATATTTCAGGTCAGGACCCTTCTTCAGACCCAGAATGCCATCTGTACTTTCCCTTCACAGATGCTACCTGACTCACTGAGTTCCTCCAACACCTTGTGTTGTGCTCAGAGACATGGGCAAATTATGGACATGTTGGGCCAAAGTACGCGTTTTCATGCTGTTCAACTCTGCCAGCTGTGAAGACAATAAACTTGTACATTATGACAGAATTAGAGTAGGTCAGATATATCAAAGGCTTCAATGAATGGATTGCAGAGATAAGGAGGATGAAGCTCACAGAGGGAACTGAAAATCATAAGATGTTGTCACTGACCTTTCAAGACAGAATGTCTCTGTCTGTCTTCCCAGGAAGCCTCTTGTTCAATCTCGTATTTTTATGTTATTTCTTTGTATTTCCCAATATGCAAGGAGTGGCGTTTTTTTGTCTGAAGTGAAGAATCCTCTATCCTTGCTATGCAAGTGGCCATCGGTTGTGTACTGGAATATAATGCATAGAATGGATTGTATAATAAACATCCAGAGAATAGATACATCCCTCCCCAGGATGGCACTCTAATAATGTTGGTCACTGAGCTGAGAGTGTTGGAGGGAATCTCCACAAGATAAATGGCCCCATCATGTGTTGGAGTTGAGGGGTTGTCCTCTTTTTATTCCAGAAGCCCATGGCAGTCTTTTACTGGCCCAGTGTTATTGGGGACATCAGGAAGACTCAGCCTGCCTCCGGTACTTGGGGGAGGGGGAGGGGCAGGGACAGAAACAACTTCCATTCATGTGCCACCTGTGTTGAGCAAATAAACATGCATGGGTACTTGCGAGACTTGCGCGGACCCATATGTGTTTGTGTAGAGCATCACACCGTGGGGAAGAGTGTAGATTTTAACAAGACAATGTTGTCCGACAATGTGAGGTTCTCTGCCAAGGAAAGAGGGTATCTGGTGCAGAGAAGCTCAATGTATTGGATCATGTATTACCATGGATTGGAGGCAAGGCATCATGGACAGACAGATAGAGAGGATGGGTTTAAACATGGCGATCAAAACTTAATGAAGAGAAATACAAGGTCAAGCACTCGTGTAAAGTATGAATTGGCAGTAACAAATTAAAAGAGGGTGGAGTACAGACAGATTGAAGGTTCCTGCGCATGAGACACCTGACAGTCGACATGCAAGTGCGACAAACGGCCAGGAAGGCAGGCAGCACTTGAGCGACACGGTGTCGCAGTGGTAGAGTGGCCTTGCAACGAATGCAGCGCCGGAAACCCCGGTTCGATCTCGACTACGGGTGCTGTCTGTATGGAGTTTGTACTTTCTCCCCGTGACCTGCGTGGGTTTTCTCCGAGATCTTCTGTTTCCTCACACACTCCAAAGGCGTACAGGCATATAGGTTAATTAGCTCGGTAAATGTAAAAATTGTCCCTAGTGGGTATAATAGTGCTAATTTGTGGGGATCGCTGGTCGGCACAGAGCCGGTGGGCCGAAAGGCCCCGTTTCCGCTCTGTATCTCTAAACTAAATACATTGGGATTTATTGCAAGCGTGGTTAGAGATTAAAACTCAGCCACACCTGAAATACTTTGTGTGATGTTGGTCTCATTATTAAAGAACATATTTGCATTGAAAATAGCCCAGAAGAGATTATCTCAGCCAATTTCAGGGATAAATAAAGCTTTAATATTTTCACAAATGACTAAAAGTGTTGGTTTGTTGTTTGGAGTTGAAAAGAATGAGGGATGAATGAGGGATAAGCACACACAGGGTAGATGTTGGAATAGAGTCAGAGACAAGCAGCAAGACACGGAGTCCACACCAACCATCCATTTTTAAACAAATCCTACCATCAACTATGTTATTCTCTCCCATTTTATCTTTGGATTTGCTTTATTTTTCACTAATATTGTTTTCATTTGAAAAGAAATTATTTGTTTTTATGTTATCTTTGACAGACCTGTTATGCTGCTGCAAGTAAGAGTTTTATTGTGTTTCAGTAAACATGATTCAGTCTCACCCTCCTCCTTTCCCCATCCCTCTCTCCCCATTATGCCCACCCAGATTGCACCATTCACTCAACTCAGAGCAATTTAAAAGATAGAATTAAAATAATCTGTATCTGAAATATGAAATATGAAATAAAATAAAAATAACCTACATGATGCCTGTTTTGGGAGTTAAGAGGCGAGCCACAGAGTCAAAGGGAGAATATATAAATCCCACACAGTCAACACTGTTCGAAGCCAGATGATGGGAGAACCGAGGCAGCAGCTCTACCAGCTGCACCACTGTGAGATGTTTTGATCAAGGCTATTTAAAAAGGGAATTATTGAAAAGGGCAGCAAGTATAAACCAGAGAGTTATGGAACAATGAGCTTGACATCAGTGGCGCAAAAGTTATTGGAAGGAATTTGAAGGGACTGGATCTACCAGTAATTGGACAGGCATGGACATTCTCAAGGGGAGGGTGAGCTCTGTGCATGTTGGCACAAATGGCATCAAATTTGCAGGAAGAACTGAGAGAAGTGAGGCAGGTATGAGTCTGGCACTAGGTATGGCAGTGGGCACGATAGGCAGGAGCACAGCAGGCAGTAAGATAGGACTGTTATATTGAATTGCATCTATTTCATGTGAGAGGTCTGATGGGTAAGACTTGGATAGGTGCATGCGACTAGGACATTTTAACCGTCACAAAAATGTGGCTCAGAGAGGTACAGAACAGCAACTTAATGACCCAGGGTAGAGGTGCTAGAGGTGCAAATTAGAGGTGGGGACAAAAGTGGAGGGGGTGTTGCTCGGTTGATTAAGGAGAATGTCATGGCAGCAATCAGATGACATGTCTGATGGGTCTTCCAGTGAGATAATATGGGTGGAGCTGAGAAATAAAAAAGCGATGAGTAGCTTGTTGGGAGTGTATTGTCGGCCCTAAGTCAATGGGAATTATAAGAACAAATATGCCAGAAGACAGCGGGCAGCTGCATGATTAATAGGGTTGTCATCAACTATCCAGACCTCCCAACATTTGATTTTACAAATTCAGAATTTTGATGTCCAAAATTCAGAATTTTACATCAAAATGCACAATATGGCACGTAATGCAACTTTTCAGCAAAACAATATGCACGCCAAATGCGCGTAGCGCTATATTCACGTGTGAAAAACGACTATTATTTCGAACAGTCTGTAGTTCTTGGACTACATGTACAATGTCAGGCCTATCATGTATATTCTACTATTATAGAAAGGTTATTGAACAGAAATACTTTTTACAACAATGAAAAAAATGTTTTGTTTTGTTTTTTCTATTTTGGTTTTTCCTTACACATCCCAATTCTCTTGGTATTGATTAAAAGAACAATGGTCATAAAATGTATGACTAAGTTATGAAGAGTATCATCAGGCACTGGTGAGGTGCCACAAGAGTGGAGGTTGGCTAATGTTGTGCCTCGATTTAAGAAGGACTGCAAGGAAAAACCTGGTAACTACAGACCAGTAAGCCTAACATCTGTGGAAGGAGGATTCTGGGAGATACGAAATACATGCCTTTGGATAGACATTGTCTGATTAGAGTCATAGCCACACAGCATGGAAATAGCTCCTCAGTCCAACTTGCCCACACTGACCAACATGTCCATTATACACTAATCCCACCTGCCAGAGTTATTTGAAAAAGTAACCAAAAATGTAAATGACATTGTCTATATAGTCTTCAGCAAGGAATTTGGTGAGGTTATGCATAGTTGGCTGCTCTGGAAGACTAGAGGCTTGTGACTAGTGGTGTGCCTCAGGGATCGGTTCTGGGACCATACCTGTTAGTGGTTTACAACATCAATGATTTGAATGGGAATGTACAAGGCATGATTTGCAAGTTTACAGATGATACAGTGGGTGCTATTTTAGAGAACAAAGATGGTTACCAAAATTTACAATAGGATCTTGATCAGCTGCGTAATTCGGCTGAGGAATGGAGTTTAATGCAGATAAATGCAAGGCATTGCATTTGGAAAGTCAAACCAGGGTAGCATATTCACAGTGAATTGCAGAGCCGTGGGAATATTGCAGAGCAGAGGGATCATGAAAGTGCAGGTGCAGTTCCCTGAAAGTGGCATTACTGGTAGATAATGTGGTCAAGAAGCATTCAGACCTTAGGTACACTGGCCTTCATTAGTCAGAGATTTGAGTAGGAAAGTTGGGATGTTGTGCTAACAGTTGTACAAGATGTCGGTGAGGCCCAGTTTGAAATATGTTCAGTTTTGGTCACCCTGTTATCGGAAAGATATCATTAAGCAGGAAAGAATCCAGAGATCGATGAGGATGTTGCCAGGGCATGAGGGCCTGAGTTATAGGGGGAGCTGGACAGGTTAGGGCTTTATTCCTTTAAGCACTAGAGGATAAGGGGTGATCATAAGAAGGTATATACAATGCCAATGGGGATAGGTTGAATGCACTACCCTGCGTTGGGAAGTCAAGAACCAGAGGACGCAGGTTTAATGTGAGATGGAAAAGATTCAATAGCAACCCAAGGGCAGCATTTTCACACAGGGGTTGGGTAAATAGAACAAGCTGTCTGAGGAGGTAGCTACGGCAGGTACTGTAAAACGTTTAAGACATTTGGACAGGTACTTGGATAGGAAAGGTTTAGCGGGATATGGGCTAGATGCAAGCAGGTGGGACCAGCGTAAATGTAACATTTGGTCTGTTTGGATTAGTTGGGCAGAAAGGCCTGTTTCTGTGGTGTATGGCACTATGTCTGATTAGAGACAGTCAGCATTTCTTTGTCCATGGGAAAACATGTCTCACAAACCTGACATGTTTATTTCGAAGGTAGACACAAAATGCCGGAGCAACTCAGTGGGTCAGGCAGCATCTCAGGAGAGAAGGAATAGGTGATGTTTCGGTCGAGACCCTTCTTCAGACTGATGTCAGGGGAGGGGGCGGGACAGATAATATGTAGTCGGAGGCAGGAAGACTAGTGTGAGAAATGGGAAGGGGAGGGGATAACAGGTATAACAGGTATAACAGAGCTTTATTTGTCGTTCGGTACCGAAGTACCGAACGAAACTACATAGCAGTCATAGAAAAAAACCCAAAAAAACACAAGACACATAACCCCAACACAAACGTCCATCACAGTGACTCCAAACACCCCCTCACTGTGATGGAGGCAACAAAACTTCCCCTCTCTTCCCCACGCCCATGGACAGACATCTCGTCCCTGACCGACCCGCACAGTCCCCGCACCGGGCGCTGAAACGTCTCGCGGCCGAACCGGGCGATGAAAGGCCCGCGACCAAGCCTTGCGCAGCTAAGTCCCGCAGCCGAGCCGCACCAGCGGTGAAAAGTCCCGCAGCCGAGCCGCACCGGGCGGTGTTAAGTCCCGCAGCCGAGTTGCACCGGGCGGTGTTAGGTCCCGCAGCCGAGCTGCACCGGGCGGTGTTAAGCCCCGCAGCCGAGTTGCACCGGGCGGTGTTAAGCCCCGCAGCCGAGCTGCACCGGGCGGTGTTAAGTCCCGCAGCCGAGCTGCACCGGGCGGTGTTAAGTCCCGCAGCTGAGTTGCACCGGGCGGTGTTAAGCCCCGCAGCCGAGCTGCACCGGGCGGTGTTAAGTCCCGCAGCCGAGTTGCACCGGGCGGTGTTAAGCCCCGCAGCCGAGCCGCACCCCGCGCCGTGAGGAAGAGAAAAGTTCCCCACACCCACACCCACCCCCCACACACCACCACCCCCTCCCACACATACACAACCAAAAAAATAGATATAAAAATCATCCCAACACCGACACTCAACAAAAAAAAGACGGACAGACTGCTAGTCAGCCGCTGCCGTTAGGCGCCGCCACGTGAGGGGAAGCAGGAACTACCTTAAGTGGGAGAAGTTTTTTTCCCCAACACATGTTTATTTCAAATATATGGGCAGGACAGTTTTTGATATGGATTTCAGAAGACCATTGACAAGTTGCCATACTGTAGGCAAGTAGGTATATGGAATCCAAGGCAAGCTCGACAATTGGATTCAAGGTTGGCTTGAAGGAAGGAGTCAATGGATGGTTTTGGAGCACTATTTTTCTCATTAGAGGCGTACGACCAGTGGAGTGATGCAGAAGCCGGTGCTGTGTCCACGTTTGTTTGCTATCTGCATCAACAATTTGTATGAGTGCAGCTAACATTGTTAGTAAATTTGGCAACTATGATAATTGCACCATACTTGTTCAGTCACTTTCAGAGAGAGCATAGTGAAGGCTGGAATTCTTCACCCTGGAGGTTAGATCGTTGATGAAAGAGAGGTCACAGATCAGTTTTTCAAAGGTCGGGGTACTGAAAGCTCTGTGCAATTGGCACAGGAGAGGAGTTGAGGTGTGGAGCAAATTGACCATTGAGGAGAGGTGGTCTACTCTTCCGCCTCTCTCTTTGGTGTTATGGGGTGAAAGGGTAGAGTGCTTTGGGAGGTGATTCTAGAACAGAAGGTCTCAGCAGTCAGGTCTGAATGATCTAAATTCAAGAAGAGATTGTACAAAAATCATGAGAGGTATAGATTGGGTAGATGCACAGTGTCTCTTGCCCAGAGTAGGGGAATCTAGGTCCAGAGTACATAGGTTCAAGGTGAAGGGGAAAAGATTTAATAGGAATCTGAGGGGTAACTTTTTCATACAAAGGGTGGTGGGTATATGGAACAAGCTGCCAGAGGAGGTCGTTGAGGCTGAGACTATCCCAACGTTTAAGAAACATTTAGTAAAGTACATGGATAGGACTGCTTTGGTGGGACCAAGTGGAGGCAGGTGGGACTAGTGACTAGTGTAGCTGGGATATGTTGGACAGTGCGGGCAAATTGGGCCAAAGGACCTGTTTCCATACTGTATCACTCTATGACTCTAAGATAAAGGAAGAGGTGAGAACTTAATGAGGAGTAAGGCAAGACAAAACATACACACACCCTTCTAATATCAGCACCCTCTCTCACCTCAGCCTTCCTTGCATCTGTTGCTCAAATGTTCCCTGTGGCCTTTCACCAGACCTTGCGTCTGTGTCTGACATGTCGAGCCCATTGTTTTCATTCTATCCGCTTCCTGCAACAAATGTGACATCAGTCAGGGGCGAAACAAGGCAATAAAATTTGACTGCTAACATTTTAATGGATGTTGGAATACAAAGAGTCCTGCAGCACCACAAGTCCACTTTAATTTTCCCCTCTCACATTAATCCTATGAACCCTAGTTTCAAACCCTCTACCTAAGGAAAAATGTGACCTTCACTCCATCTGTGCTCTCATGATTTTATAAACCTGCATAAGGTCATCCCCTCAGCCCCTTCACTCCAGGGAAAATAATCCCAGCCTATCCAGGTATTTATTCACAAAATGCTGGAGTAACTCAGCAGGTCAGGCAGCATCTCAGGAGAGAAGGAATGGGTGACGTTTCGGGTCAAGACCCTTCTTCAGACGGAAGAAACGTCACTCATTCCTTCTCTCCTGAGATGCTGCCGGACCTGCTGAGTTATTCCAGCATTTTGTGAATAAATACCAATTTGTACCAGCATCTAGTTATTGTCCTACACTACCCAGCATATCCAGCCTCTCCTTCTCACTCTAACCCTCCAATCCAGGTAATCAATCGATCTATGTCGCATCTTATCCGGTTTACTGACACCCTACCTGCAGCAGGGGGACCAGAACTTTACATATCACAGCAGGTGTGGTCTCCCCAACATCTTGTACACTGAGGCAGGACGCAGCAGACCAGACACAGATTACCTCTTGGGCTGAACCCTCTGGCCCGGCCCGTCTGCCAGCGCCAACCTCCTCAGTGTCTCCCTCCTTCTAATTTCCCTCTCCCCAGTTCAAATCTCTCTCCTTCACCTCACGTGTCAACGCACACCATCCCCTCTGCCCCCATCGCGCAATCCTGTGCCCATCCACCTGCCCCCTTTCTTCTCCTCCCATCACCCTTGCTATCTCCTCCCTGCTGCCCCCAGACCACCCTCCCCTCCAGTCCCATGCCCTCCCTCCCATCCTGCCTCCTCCCCTAACTGCCCATTACTGCCCCCCATGAGGCCATCCCACCCTCCATCCCAGCTCCCCCCCCACCCATGCCCTCACTCCACACCCCTCCCTCTCTCCCTCCATTAGATACTAAAGGAGCAAGATGAACCACTCCGTTGAAATCGCCTGCACTGAAATGTAGTGGAAAGGAGCGGAGCGGCGGCCATTTTAGTGGCCAACACCCGCCGTCAGTCTGTCTCTCGCAGTGTAATCAGTGTTGTGGGGCAACAGTATGTGCGATTATACTATTAAATAGCAGAATGTATCTCATCTATCCACTCACAGATTTTTGTTAGATTTCTTTTTAAATGTTTCTGCAAGTTTCTGCCGACTAAAATGGCGTCATGACGTACTATGGTTTTTAGGGCCGAGTGGTCAATCTTGCTCTGCTATTATCTTTGCTTCCCCCCCCCTCCCTCTTCTCACTCCCTTCCCCTTCACCCCTTCTCCTACCCACACCTTTCCCATTCCATCCCCTCCCCCAACTACCCCCCATCCCACCGCACCTCCAACCTCTCTGTGCCACCCGGCCCCACCTGTGTCTCTGCCCATCCCCCCCCTCTCTCCCCGCTCCATCCTCGGGCGCTCCCTCGCTCTCCGACCGTTAAACCGTCATCCTCGCAGACCGCGCGGTCTCCCTGACGGCGTGACGTAGGGCGGGGCTGGAAGTCCACCTGACGTAGTGACGTAGGGCGGGGCTTGAGGTCGACCTGACGGCGTGACGTACTGCGCGGTTCAGGACGACCTGACGGCGTGACGTACTGCGCGGTTCAGGACGACCTGACGGCGTGACGTTTGGGAAACCTGCGGGCAACCTGACGGCGGGACCAACTGACGTTTTGGAAATCCCGCGGCCTTCCTGTCGAGTGACGTAATGGAATTCCGCGGGGAGCGCGGGGCAGCGGATGAAGGCGGAGTCTGGTCCGAATCAAAGATACTAGAGGAACAAGATGGACCACTCCGTTGAAATCGTCTCTTCTGAAGTGCAGTGCGCAAAGGAGCCATTATACTAAGCAAAACCCGTCGTTCGTTGTGCCTCTTGCATTGACATCAGTGTTTTGGGGGAACAGTGTGTGTAATGATACCATTTAAATACAGAATGTATCTCAACTATCAACTCACAGATTTTTGTTATTTTTATCTTTAAATGTTTCTGCTAATTTCTGTCTACTAAAATGGCGCCATGACATACTACGGTTTTTAGGGTCTTGTCTTGTTGAAACTGCACCAACCGCCACTGTTGGCCTATAAACTTGCAGTTCCACATGCATGCAGTTTCAGATTTAAAATTTAGTGTTTGCAAGCAATAGTTTAAAAAAATTATTATCAGCAGCAGAAGTTATATGCGGTGGCAAAGTTTTACTCTACAAATTGAGAGAGAGAGAGAGAAGGGAAAATCGGAAGTGTCAGTATCGCAGTATAGCAAAGGGGATTACAGAGGCATGAGGCACGAGCTGGCCAGAATTGACTGGAAGGAGGCCGTAGCAGGGAAGGCGGTGGAACAACAATGGCAGGTATTCCTGGGAATAATGCAGAAGTTGCAGGATCAATTTATCCCAAAGAGGAGGAAAGATTCCAAGGGGAGTAAAAGGCACCCGTGGCTGACAAGGGAAGTCAAAGACAGCATAAAAATAAAAGAGAAGAAGTACAACAAAGCAAAGAAGAGTATGAAGCCAGAGGATTGGGACTCTTTTAAAGGGCAACAGAAGATGATTAAGAAGGCAATACGGGGAGAAAAGATGAGGTACGAGGGTAAACTAGCCAATAATATAAAGGAGGATAGTAAAAGCTTTTTTAGGTATGTAGAGAGGAAAAAAATAGTCAAGGCAAATGTGGGTCCCTTATAACCATATAACCATATAACAACTACAGCACGGAAACAGGCCCGTTCGGCCCTACCAGTCCACGCCGAAGCGGGGGAATTTATTATGGGGTACAAGGAAATGGCAGACGAGTTGAACCGGTACTTTGGATCTGTCTTCACTAAGGAAGATACAACCAATCTCCCAGATGTTCGAGTGGCCAGAGATCCTCGGGTGACGGAGGAACTGAAGGAAATCCAGATTAGGCAGGAAATGGTGTTGGGTAGACTGATGGGACTGAAGGCTGATAAATCCCCAGGGCCTGATGGTCTACATCCCAGAATACTTAAGGAGGTGGCGCTAGAAATTGTGGACGCATTGGTGATCATTTCCCAATGTTCTATAGATTCAGGATCAGTTCCTGTGGATTGGAGGGTAGCTAATGTTGTCCCACTTTTTAAGAAAGGAGGGAGAGAGAAAACGGGAAATTATAGACCAGTTAGTCTGACATCAGTGGTGGGGAAAATGCTGGGGTCAATTATAAAAGACAAAATTGCGGAGCATTTGGATAGTAGTAACAGGATTGTTCCGAGTCAGCATGGATTTACGATGGGGAAATCATGCTTGACTAATCTTCTGGAATTCTTTGAGGCTATAACTAGGAAAATTGACAGGGGAGAGCCGGTGGATGTGGTGTACCTTGAGTTTCAGAAAGCCTTTGACAAGGTTCCACATAGGAGATTAGTGGGCAAAATTAGAGCACATAGTATTGGAGGTAGGGTACTGACATGGATAGAAAATTGGTTGACAGACAGAAAGCAAAGAGTGGGGATAAATGGGTCCCTTTCAGAATGGCAGGCAGTAACTAGTGCGGTACCGCAAGGCTCGGTGCTGGGACCGCAGCTATTTACAATATACATTAATGACTTGGATGAAGGGATTAAAAGTACCATTAGCAAATTTGCAGATGACACGAAGCTGGGTGGCAGCGTGAACAGTGAGGAAGATGCTATGAGGTTGCAGGCTGACTTGGACAGGTTGTGTGAGTGGGCGGATGCATGGCAGATGCAGTTTAATGTGGATAAGTGTGAGGTTATCCACTTTGGTGGTAGGAATAGGAAGGCAGAGTATTATCTGAATGGTGTCAAGTTAGGAACAGGGGACGTACAACGAGATCTGGGTGTCCTAGTGCATCAGTCACTGAAAGGAAGCATGCAGGTACAGCAGACAGTGAAGAAAGCCAATGGAATGTTGGCCTTCATAACAAGAGGAGTTGAGTATAGGAGCAAAGAGGTCCTTCTGCAGTTGTACAGGGCCCTAGTGGGACCGCACCTGGAGTACTGTGTGCAGTTTTGGTCTCCAAATTTGAGGAAGGATATTCTTGCTATTGTGGGTGTGCAGCGTAGGTTTACTAGGTTAATTCCCGGAATGGCGGGATTATCATATGTTGAAAGACTGGAGCGACTAGGCTTGTATACACTGGAATTTAGAAGAATGAGAGGAGATCTTATCGAAACGTACAAGATTATTAAGGGGTTAGACATGTTAGAGGCAGGAAACATGTTCCCAATGTTGGGGGAGTCCAGAACAAGGGGCCACAGTTTATGAATAAGGGGTAGGCCATTTCGAACTGGGATGAGGAAAAACTTTTTCAGTCAGAGAGTTGTGAATCTGTTGAATTCTCTGCCTCAGAAGGCAGTGGAGGCCAATTCTCTGAATGCATTCAAGAGAGAGCTAGATAGAGCTCTTAAGGATAGCGGAGTCAGGGGGTATGGGGAGAAGGCAGGAACGGGGTACTGATTGAGAATGATCAGCCATGATCACATTGAATGGCGGTGCTGGCTCGAAGGGCCGAATGGCCTCCTCCTGCACCGATTGTCTACTCCAAACAGGAGTGGTTCTGCTGTACAGCGATGTTATGGGAATAGCACACTTGGTGGCGCAGTACCGGGGATATATTACCCATGAGGCAGTAGCCAAGGGGATCCTGGATTAAAATGGCTGAACCCAAGACTCGAGTGTAAAGCTTCTGTTAATTAGTTGTGTAGCTGTAATGGAGCAGGTTACAGTAAGGAAACACACTAACAAAACATTGTGTCAGATCGGGGCCTGTTTCTGGATTAGTCGAGAGGCCGACAGCGGACGACATTTGTGAGTAATTACTACCGAGAGACGATTGTGTGACCTACCCTCATTTTACACCCCTCTGTCTTTCTGCTCATGCCCCCATCCCCCTGCCACATTAGTTTAAATCCTCCCCGACAGCACTAGCAAACACTCCCCCAAGGACATTGGTTCCATTCCAGCTCAGGTGCAGACCGTCCTGTTTGTATTGGTCCCACCTCCCCCAGAACTGGTTGCAATGTGCTAGAAATTTGAATCCCTCCCCCTTGCACCATTTTTCAAGCCACATATTCATCTGAAATATCCTCCTATTTCTACTCTGACTAGCACGTGGCACTGGTAGTAATCCAGAGATTATTACCTTTGAGTTCCTACTTTTAAGTTTATCTCCTAGCTCCCTAAATTCACCTTGTAGGACCCCATCCCTTTTTTTTTACCTATATCGTTGGTGCCAATGTGCACCAGGACAACTGGCTGTTCACCCTCCCCCTCCAGAATGTTCTGCAGCCGCTCAGAGACATCCCTGACCCTTGCACCAGGGAGGCAACATACCATCCTGGAGTCTCGTTTGCGACCGCAGAAACGCCTATCTATTCCCCTTACAATTGAATCCCCTATTACTATAGCCCTTCCACTCTTTTTCCTCCCGTCCTTTGCCGCAGAGCCACCCACGGTGCCATGAACTTGGCTGCTGCTGCCTTCCCCTGATGAGCCCTCTCCCCTAACAGTATCCAAAATGATATATCTGTTTAGGAGGGACATGACCGCAGGGGACTCCTGCACTACCTGCCTACCGCTACGCTGGCTAGTGGCCACCCGTTTCCTTTCTGTCCGCTTATCTTTTACCTGCGGTGTGGCCAACTCACTGTACGTGCTATTCACGACCTTCTCAGCATCGTGGATGCTCCAGTATGAATCCAATCGCAGCTCCAACCATTCAATGCGGTCTGCCAGGAGCTGCAGCTGGACACACTTCCTGCACACGTAGTCATCAGGGACACCGACAATATCCCTGATCTCCCATATGTTGCAGGATGAGCAATCCAAGGGGCCGATCTCAACTGGCATGTCTTACCCCCAAATTAAATCAACTCACTCCCACTTTAAAAATCTTAATCCTTTAAACTGTACCTTTACTAAAAAGCACTGTACCCTTAACTCACCGAACCCTTAACTCATCGAACCCTTAACTCACTGAACCCTTAACTCACTGAACCCTTAACTCACTGAACCCTTAACTCACTGAACCCTTAACTCACTGAAATCTTAACTCACTGAACCCTTAACTAAAAGTACGAACAGAAAGCAGAAATACAAACCTGGGGTTATTTCCAATCAGCTGCTTCCTCTAGTCCGCTTCCATATGGCAGGGAGTGCGTTAAATGCCATCAGAAAGATCATTACACCTCACAATGCACGGAAAAGCAGGGGCAGCAGAAGAAAGAAAAGAAAGGCAAAAAACCTGTGCATGCAGTGGTGGAAGTGGAGAGTTCCAGTGATGAGTATGATGAAATCCACACAATGGAACTGCAACCAGAAGCAGTAAAAGCAGAAAGGGTGCACAGGGTTGAGGAAACTCAATTCCCAAAGAAAATCTTTGCGACCATGATGCAGAAAGGGAAGGAAGTAAAATTCCAAGTGGACAGTGGAGCCACATGTAACATCATTCCAAAGAAGTATGCAAAGGATGTGGATGAAACCAAGCAAGTATTGTCCATGTACAACAATACGACAGTGGTGCCTCTTGGGAAAAGCAAGGTGAGACTGGTGAACCCAAAGAATGGAAGGAAATACAAAGTAGAGTTTGTAGTCCTGGAGGAAAACTGTATTCCAATCCTGGGAAGCAGGGCAGCCCAGCAGATGGGGCTCATCTCAGTGTGTAAAGAGAACATAATGACACTGAATGGCAGTGAAATTCCTCTGAGCAAAATAAGATTGATGAACAGACGTACAAGGACCATTCTACTGACTACTCAGAGGCTGCTCAAACCTGAAATTCAGAATAAAAAGTAGGAGATGAGTTGAGAGCAGCTAGAGACAGACAAGCAGACTACTACAACAGAGGATCTCAAGATCTGATTCCCCTGAAAGCTGGTGATCCAGTTGGCCTGAAGCCGACCGATGATCGACATAAGCCCTGGAGGAAGGCTGTGGTTGTAGGCCTTGTTGAACAACCCAGATCTTATAAAGTCAGAACCGAGGACGGCGTCATTTATCGTCGGAATCGGTGCCATCTGAGGAAGACCAACGAGCCATTTCATCATGTTGATGTTGACCTGGCTGACCTGGTGACGTTGCCTGAACCGGAGCGAGACAATCGACCTATGAGCCGACCACTGGTCCCCAGGGAGCATCAAACCCTGACAACAAGATCTGGTAGTTGCGTTCGAAAACCACGCTATCTGCAGGATTATGTGCCCAAATAAGGATAGGGCCTGTACATGTAGTTGAGTATAGATATAAAGGCTATTAGATTATGTTTAAAAAGTTAATGTTATATTTTCGGTTATAGTTTGATATGCATAGTTTTATGTAGAAGTAGTGGTGATGGCCATTTTAAAACTAAATAAATAAACAAACAAGTTAATAAATAAAAAGGGGAAAGGGAATGAGGAACTAGACATGAGTTGTTCAAAGTTTAGATAATTCCTAGAACTGTCGCAGATCCAAGGGAGGAAAATTTGGATTGTCAAAGGCATGTTGGAAAATGGACTGTTGGAGACATTTTGGACTCAGTGAAATAAGATGCAATGGAAGAATTTAATTTATGGCTGTTCGTGTAAAGTTCCTGTACATATCTGTTTTGTAAATAAAGGGGGATGTTATGGAAATAACGCACTCTGTGGTGCAGTACCTGGGTGATATTACCCATGAGGCAGTAGCCAAGGAGATCCTGAAATAAAATGGCTGAACCCAAGACTCGAGTGCAAAGCCTCTGTTAATTAGCTGTGTAGCTGTAATGGAGCAGGTTACAGAAAGGAAACACACTAACAAAACAAGCGAGTAGCGGAAACAGTCTTTGTTGGTCTTGATGGTTATACAATTCAAGGATTGGTCTTGTCGAGTTCCTGGTCTGTTGTTCAGATTGTATGAAAGATGGGCAATGTTGGATGGAGCTGATGAGTGGGTTTCTTTGGAGACTGCAGTAAGCCTGAATATTATACGGCGTCTTTGGAGGGTGTCCCATTTGAGTTCATGACGCATTTCCGTGACACTAGTGGTCTTTCTATAGTCACCGGTTACAATCCTGGCAGCTCCTCTCTGGACCTTCTCAGGGTTGTTAATGTGGGTCACATGGTAGGGATCCCAAATGGCACTACAGTATTCCAGTCATGGACGTACTAGCATTTTGTGAGGAATGTCCTTTGTGGATTTTAGGGTCGAGTGGTCTATCTTGTTCTTCTAGTGTCTTTGGACCGAATGTCCATCAAAGTGCGGGACTCTGTTCCCTGGGAGGGTCTCCGTCCTTCAGTGAGGAGAGGGGGCAGCTCCAGCCGAATGTCCACAGGGTCTGACTCCACCAGTGTGTCTTAATACGGTGCCACAGGTCCACAGGATCCTAAAGAACCAGTGGTCTGTTTGTGGTGCCACAGCTCCATCATACGGGAGACTCATGTTCACCTACTGTTTGCTGCCCAACTGAAGACTGTTGGGCAGATGACTGCTGGGTGCAAATCTGACCCTGTGTCCGGATCTATGAACACATGAACAGATGCTGCAGGATCCTGCAACCTCCCATGTGAGTGAACGGTGTTTTTCCTGTGTCAGTGGTGCCCGGACATAGAAGCTGAGATTTCCTCGACCGTCCGTCTCCTTGAAATCTCTCAGCCGCAGCCGCCAACCAGCCGCATGTACCTGGGATCCAGGTGATGGTCTGCACTGAGCTGACAACACTTGCTGGGGAATCGTTAAGGGATCTGATGTCCTGGTGACCAGGATACTGCTCACTGAGGTGGATGGAAGGTCTGAGGGTGCATAAGTCAGCTGGACCAGATATACCACACCCCAGAGTTCTGAAAGAGGTAGCTGTTGAGATTTTGCAGGCATAAATAATGATCTTTCAAGAATCACTAGAGTCAGGAATGGTTCCAGAGGACTGGAAAATCACAATTAAATCTCCACAGTTTAAGACAGGAGCAAACCAAAATAAAGGAAATGATATGCTGGTTAGAATGACTTCAGCGATGGTAAGTGCATTATTAATGGTGAGGTTTTGGGGTACTTGAAAGCACATGATAGAATAGGCCGAAGTCAGCGTGGGTTTGTTAGGGGGAGATCTTACCTGACAAATCTGTTGGAATTCCTTGAGGATGTAACAAGCAGGATAGACAAAAGAGAGTCAGCGAAGGTTGTTTGCTTGGATTTTCAGAAGGTCTTTGACAAGGTTGGCAGACTGGCAGAAAGCAAGGAGTTGGAATGAAGGAGACCTTTTCAAAGTAAGCATGCTGGTGCAGCAGGCAGTGAAAAAAGCACCGGGGCCCTGTATTTTGTGCAGTTTTGGTCCCCTAATTTGAGGATAGATATTCTTGCTATTGAGGAAGTGCAGCATAGGTTCACCAGGTTAATTCCCGGGATGGTGCGATTGACGTATGATGAAAGAATGGATTGACTGGGCTTATATTCACTGGTATTTAAGATGAGGGGGGACCTATAGAAACATATAAAACTCTTAAAGGATTGGACAGGCTGGATGCAGGAAAGATGTTCCCGAAGTTGAGAGAGTTCAGAACCAGGGCTCACAGTTTAAGAATAAGGGGTAGGCCATTTAGGAATGAGATGAGAAAAAACATTTTCACCCAGAGAGTTGTGAATCTGTGGAATTCTCTGCCACAGAAGGCAGTGCAGGCCAATTCACTGGATGTTTTCAGGAGAGAGTTTGATAGAGCTCTGAGGGCTACGGAAATCAAGGGATATAGGGAGAAAGCAGGAATGGGGTACTGATTCTGGATGATCAGCCATGATCATCGAATGTCCTACTCCTGCATCTATTTTCTATGTTTCTGTGTTTCTATGTTTCTGCTTGGCTGCCGGTGAGAGGCCATTACTGGGACTGCTGTTTTGCATGTTATATGCTAATGATCTGAATGATGCAATTGATGAATTGATGGAAGTGAAGCATACCGAATAGTGAAAGCTTGGATAGTGTTGATGTGGAGAGGATGTTTTCACTCGTGGGAGAGTCTAGGACCAGAGGTCATATCCTCAGTATGAAGGGATGTTCCTTCAGGAAGGAGATGAGGAGGAATTTCTTGAGTCAGAGAGTGATGAATCTGTTTGCCACAGAAGGCTGTGGAGGCCACATCAATGTATATTTTTAAGGCAGTGATAGAGAGATTCTTGATTGGTATGGGTGCCAAGGATTATGGGGAGAAGGCTTGAGAATGGAATTAGAAGGGAGAGATAGATCAACCATGATTGAATGGTGGTGTTGACTTGATGGGCCAAATGGCCTAATTCTGCTCCTAACAATCATGACCTAATACCCTAACCAGAGTGTGGAAGAAATTAGTTTAGAGGGAAATTAAAGGAAAATGAAACGCGGAGACTTTGCTGGTTTGCTTCAAGAGGCTTTACTGCATGATATCATGGAGAGATGGTGGCAGTTAACTGCTCATCAGTTCTCTGACCACAGCAGAATTAGCCAACAGTTATACTGTGCAGTAAATAACTTTTGCTTTTTGTGAGATATAACTTTACGAAAATATACTATCTTCGACATGGGTACCATTTATTTAATTAGTCATAACATTCTTTTTGTTTATGTTGGGGCGGTGTCCGGGGGCTATGTCAATTTTATTCAACAACAGTTGGTTAATGCAAGTCATTCACATTACAAGGGCATCTTGACATTATTCTATCTCACCTTTTAGGCAGACTGTGCTACCATCCCTTCTCCGAGCCAATCATAAGCCCCCCATTTACAGTAACATTTCTATGCTGCTAGTGGTAGGGGGCGTGGGTGGTCTACTGGAACACACTGCTGAGAGAAACAAGCTTCCTTATCTCTGTCTACTATTTCATGTTTACATTTACCATCCACCCTTCAACACATTTCTAGACAAGAGGTAATACGTCTAATCTTACTTTGCCAATTCCTATGAACCTCTTCTGCATCTGGTCAACGAGAGATGCCAATTATGTCATCCGAGCACCCTTTCATTACCTTGTTCAATTCAAATCAAAATTAAGTAAGGAAGGATATTAATATTTTCTTCCACAGTTCCCTCCATGTTGATCTTTAAGATCAACACTTATATTATAGTTAGAAAGGATTTTAATATTTTCTCATTAATCAGTTGCAAAAATGTAGGCATACGTGTCCGATTATAATTTTGGTCGGAACCCGTCCTTGAGATCGCAAAGGCATCCCTTCTTCTGCAGGCGGAGGGATTCGGGCACAAACCCAACATTCTTATCAGATAAGGAAGCTTGTTTTTCTTACAGCTGCGAGTTCATTGTATAACAGGTATAACAGAGCTTTATTTGTCGTTCGGCACCGAAGTACCGAACGAAACTACATAGCAGTCATAGAAAAAAAGAACACAAGACACATAACCCCAACACAAATGTCCATCACAGTGACTCCAAACACCCCCTCACTGTGATGGAGGCAACAAAACTTCCACTCTCTTCCCCACGCCCACGGACAGACAGCTCGTCCCCGACCGACCCGCACAGTCCCCGCACCGGGCGCTGAAACGTCCCGCGGCCGAACCGGGCGATGAAAGGCCCGCGACCAAGCCTTGCGCAGCTAAGTCCAGTGGCCGAGCTGCACCGGGCGATGTAAAGTCCCGTGATCGAGCCGCACCAGCGATGTTAAGTCCCGTGGTCGAGCCGCACCGGGCGATGTTAAGTCCCGTGGTCGAGCCGCACCGGGCGATGTTAAGTCCCGTGGTCGAGCCGCACCGGGCGATGTTAAGTCCCGCAGTCGAGCCGCACCAGCGATGAAAAGACCCGCAGCCGAGCCGCACCGGGCGATGTTAAGTCCCGCAGCCGAGCTGCACCGGGCGATGTTAAGTCCCGCAGTCGAGCCGCACCAGCGATGTAAAGTCCCGCGGCCGAGCTGCACCGGGCACTGTTAAGTCCCGCGGCCGAGCTGCACCGGGCACTGTTAAGTCCAGCGGCCAAGCCGCACCGGGCGATGTAAAGTCCAGCGGCCAAGCCGCACCGGGCGATGTTAGGCCCCGCAACCGAGCCGCACCCCGCGCCGTGAGGAAGAGAAAAGTCCCCCCCCCCCCCCCCACACCACCACCCCCTCCCACACATACACAACCAAAAAAATATATAAAAACCATCCCAACACCGACACACAACAAAAAAAAAAAGGAAAAAAGACGAACAGACTGCTAGTTAGGCGCCGCCACTTCTGTGTGAAAGTTGTTCAATGAATTTCAACCTCCAACTTCTATTTTCCTCCTGTTTTGTGACACTATCTAGATGCCTCTTTTCACCATCGTTTCCTCTCTGATCCCACATAATGTTAGTATATCCATAAATATTTAATACTACAAAGATATTTAATTAGGAATATGTCTACATTCTGACACTTTTTATCAAAACAAAATTTTATGGTTCTTGCGTTTCCTTCTCCTCAAGGGTTCCGTCTGAGTGATGCAGTTTACATATGGTGGCATGTATCTAATCAGGTTTTTCTTTTACTGCTGTTCGTGTTGTTAGCAGCATCAAATATGGTCCTTTCCATCTAGGAGAGAAAGAATCTTTGTTCATTGCTCGCACGTAAACCTGATTTCCTGGTTTAAACGGGCGCATATTTCCTTCTGCTGGAGGACCTGTGTCTGCTTATCTTTCTCAGATTTTACCAACAGTTCAATAGATAATAGGTGCAGGAGTAGGCCATTTGGCCCTTCGTGCCAGCACCGCCATTCATTGTGATCATGGCTGATCATTCACAATCAGTACCTCGTTCCTGCCTTCTCCCCATACACCCTGACTTTAAGAGCTCTATCTAGCTCTCTCTTGAAAGCATCCAGAGAATTGGCCTCCACTGCCTTCTGAGGCAGAGAATTCCACAAATTTACAACTCTCTGACTGAAAATGTTTTTCCTCATCTCCGTTCCAAATGGCCTCCCCTTATTCTTAAACTGTGGCCCCTGGTTATGGACTCCCCCAACATTGGGAACATGGTTCCTGCCTCTAACGTGTCCAATCCCTTAATAATCTTATATGTTTCAATAAGATCCCCTCTCATCCTTCTAAATTCCAGCATGTACAAGCCTAGTCGCTCCAGTCTTTCACCATACGACAGTCCCACCATTCCGGGATTTATCCAAGTGAAACTACACTGCACGCCCTCAATAGCAAGAGTATCCTTCCTCAAAGTTGGAGACCACACATGGGTTGAACATATCTTAAGGATTTTTCAGCATTCCATATAAGGGCTACCTTCTCTGGAGTCATTGGGGGTCTGGTTCCTGTGGTTACAAGGACGCCCCATCAAAGTCTCGTGAGGTGTTAGGCCCGTGTTTCTATTTTTTTGATTTGTTAGGGCATACTTCACTATGGGCATGGCGCCTGGCCACAACAACCTACTTTGCGGACATACTTTGGCATACTTTGGCCAAAGTAGCTTTTATTTCCCCATTTGCTCTTTCTACCATCCCTGAGTACTGTTGATGTGATCAATGCTCTATTTTTCCATAACTGCCCAAAGTCATGTATAACCCCAAAAGCATAGCGAGAATCGGTATAGATATTAGGCAATATCTATATGCAGGCACGAGTCAGAGCACACAGCACAGCTGCCTGAGCAGACGGTCCGGATGGTAAAACATATGCATCCAGCACTTGGTGTGGTGTGACCACGCATATCCTGCGCATAATCTGTCATCACTAGGTCGGTGTGAAGAGCTGTCAGTAAATTGGACCAGGTCAGGATTATCAATCGGATGACTGTAAGTCCAGCGGAGGATGGCAGTGGCTTCTACAAGAAATAGACAATAATGGCACATCCTTCTTATGGCAGTGGTACAAAGGTAGCTGGGTTTATAGCAGGTGATAGCTGTTCAGTACGGTTGGGATGTGAAAAAAGGATAACTTCAGATCCTATTCTTCCAGCGGCTGTGATATGGTGTGTGGCTGCTGAGTTCAATAATGACGTCACAGCATGACAATACGCAATAGACAATAGGTGCAGGAGTAGGCAATTCGGCCCTTCGAGCCAGCACCACCATTCAATGTCATCATGGTTGATCATTCTCAATCAGTACCCCGTTCCTGCCTTCTCCCCATACCCCCTGACTCCACTATCTTTAAGAGCCCTATCTAGCTCTCTCTTGAATGCATTCAGAGAATTGGCCTCCACTGCCTTCTGAGGCAGAGAATTCCACAGATTTACAACTCTCTGAGTGAAAAAGTTTTTCCTCATCTCCGTTCAAAATGGCCTACCCCTTATTCTTAAACTGTGGCCCCTGGTTCTCGACTCCCCCAACATTGGGAACATGTTTCCTGCCTGTAACGTGTCCAACCCCTTAATAATCTTATATTTTGCGATAAGATCCCCTCTTCATTCCAGTGAATACAAGCCTAGTAGCTCCAGTCTTTCAACATACGACAGCCCCGCCATTCCGGGAATTAACCTAGTACACCAACACTGCACGCCCTCAATAGCAAGAATATCCATCCTCAAATTTGGAGACGAAAACTGCACACAGTACTCCAGGTGCGGTCTCACTAGGGCCCTGTATAACTGCAGAAGGACCTCTTTGCTCCTATACTCAACTCCTCTTGTTATGAAGGCCAACATTCCATTGGCTTTCTTCACTGCCTGCTGTACCTGCATGCTTCCTTTCAGTGACTTATGCACTAGAACATCCAGATCTCATTGTACGTCCCCTTTTCCTAACTTGACACCATTCAGATAATAATCTGCCTTCCTATTCTTACCAACAAAGTGGATAACCTCACACTTATCCACATTAAACTGCATCTGCCATGCATCCGCCCACTCACACAACCTGTCCAAGTCACCCTGCAACCTCATAGCATCTTCCTCACGGTTCACACTACCACCCAGCTTTGTATCATCTGCAAATTTGCTAATGGTACTTTTAATCCCTTCATCCAAGTCATTAATGTATATTGTAAATAGCTGCGGTCCCAGCACTAAGCCTTGCGGTACCCCACTAGTCACAACTTGCCATTCTGAAATGGACCCATTTATTCCCACTCTTTACTTTCTGTCTGTCAACCAATTTTCTATCCATGTCAGTCCCCTACCTCCAATACCATGTGCTCTAATTTTGCCCACTAATCTCCTATGTGGGACCTTGTCGAAGGCTTTCTGAAAGTCGAGGTACACCACATCCACTGGGGGCACAGATGACAGAGTAGCCAATTTATAAGCTTGAGCCTGTCGGGGCAGCAAACAATTTACTAAAGTTTGAACAGCTAGAGACCCATTTTCAGCTGGGGTCACTCCGGCATGTTCTTCCCATTTATTCTTAAATCGGGCTTTAAAATCCGGGATCGTCTCGTCTTTGTTTTGCAAACATCGCACCACCTCCCCTCTGTCACTATGTTTTTTTGGGGTGGGGGGGGGGGGGGGGTGCTGTAAATGCTCCACAAAACATTACCACATATTGGTCATTTCTGTTCTTTGTTATGACCATTTCTGCTGGCGATCCCGGTGGAACAATGGAATCTCCTACCTTTTCCCGGTGCCTTATGGTCTTTTTTTTTAATCACCTTGGCAATGTTCTCTCTTATCTGCATCTTTCCCTGCTGGACCACCTGTTTCTTTTCCTCGGGCCTCCCTCTATCAGTAGGACCAGATTTCTCCGATGGATTACTGTTGCCTCCCATATTCTTTTCTCAAGTCTATAAAATAAAAGTTAGGTTTCCGCGGACAATTTCGCATAATACACTATTCACAGTTTGGGGAGGTGGCTCAATGCATTCGGGGCATTGTCGGAGCCAGTTTGTTCGCCGCTATCGAAGGGGGATAACTTAAACCATTTCATAAATCACAGATTCTCCACATAGATCAATCTCAACGTCGCCGAACGTTGCGGAATGAGGATTGGTTGTTTTACACATCTGAGGGAGAGCCGCTGACCACTGCCTCCTCCACTGAGCGAAGGGTGACCTCAGCAGCGATGAGGTTGTGTGTCTTTACAAATTCTCATGATTAGCATCCATATATATTCTAATTATTCTCAT
Organism: Rhinoraja longicauda; assembly: GCF_053455715.1. NCBI lineage: Eukaryota > Metazoa > Chordata > Chondrichthyes > Rajiformes > Arhynchobatidae > Rhinoraja > Rhinoraja longicauda. The sequence continues at coordinate 2,462,770 of NC_135991.1, forward strand.
ATATTCAGACGCTCGGACACACGAACATTTTATATTCTCTTTGAGAACCCGGTTCCCCAGCACCATTCCACCCACCCATCGGGCAACCAGCGACGTGGAGACAGTTAACAGAAGTGATTAGAATAGTTTATTTCCGGTCGCTATGAACAACCTGTTTCCTGTGTGATTCACGCACAAGGTGATGTGACAGCTCGCTGTAATCCCTTGATTTACAATATCTAGTATTGCTACACGAGGACAACATTGAGATTATATTGTGTAGAAAGGAATTGCAGATGCTGATTTATTGGTTGTAAATGGCAGCTACTGAGTTATATAATTCGCCCACCCGGATCCCTCCTGAAAACGTCAGTTTAAGGTGTGTACATCTGTTCAATGTTCTGCTATATTTATAACTCGGAGCGGCAACGGTTCAACAATCTCTCTGCAGTCGGTTGATGCGACGGTTCTGGAACGGCGGGGTTCCCCTCTCAGAACAACAAGTGACGAGAAACAGAAACAGACCCGCGGCTGGGCCGGCACCCGTGCCCCCCGCCGCAATATACAGATCTGATCTCAGGTTGGGACAAAAACATAGATAAGAATTGACATGTACTCAGTCTATCCAATAATACGGCGTCATCTCTCTTGACCACGGCCTAAACTGTCATTAACCCAGAAATGAACGAACTCAAGCAACATCGCCAGGTACAGAGGGAGAAGCGAAAGCGGCCCCGTTCCAGAAAGCGGAGCGTCACAACCACAGGCCAGCGGGGGAGTCAACAATAAATTGTGGATGTTGCAAATCCTAGATAAATCAGAAAATATTGCCAACAACTGGAAATGCTGGAATATCCTGGGCAGATTCCACTCGACTAGACTGTACAAATTCACCCGAATTCACACCGTCACCAACAGTACAACCGCACACGAAATGCATAACAACAAGGTTAGGAACACGTTACACAGATAATGTAGTTCAATTATCTATTCAGCTAAAACCTATCCCTGCTCCAGTTATTCGCTACGCTCCAGCTATTGTCCTTTCCAACATCACTGCCGTTCAGATTAACATGTTTCTTCCCTTCCTTTGTGACTGAGAAGGAAACGTTGATTTTAAACATTAACTCTTTCTCTTTCCACAAATGTTCCCAGACATGCGGTTTCAATGGTTTTTTCATTTAATTCCAGGTTTGCCGGGATTATTTCCAAAATATAGAAATATTCCACGCCGTTTGTGAATAAAGAAAGTGGGCGGAGTGAAACTGGAGCGTTTCTCTGGCAGCGGAGCAACAACCCTGGTCTCACACTCGGACGGGAGCGTCAACGGCTGATCTTTAGTCCCGGAAAAAGCAAGAATGTAATTGGCAGGACAGATTCACTGAGTGCTGTAACAACTGGACGATCCTGGATTATCTGAACACTTATCCTGAGCAATTATCCTGGATTATTTCAAGATGCATCAGCAGTGTGTTACTCCAATTAGTCCACAGACCAGAATGTACTGTGCATTCACACCGACACTACTGACGTGACACAGGCGGCAGGTTCACAGATCAACTGCTAGAGGCTTTGGAGTCAACATTAAACAGGACAATCTTGCCTGAGAGTACCGTTTGAATGAAGATACCTGGTTACATTAAAATGAACTTCACAATTGGCAAATGCCATATGTAGAATCATAAAACAGCAAAGCAAGCGATCAATACGGCACACAGCCATGATCAAAATCTCAGATATAACAGTGATGAACACGGTGAGTATTTGTGAGTAACTACTCACACGGAACACCAACAGCGGCCAGAATCGGGTAATAAATCGACATTATTTGATCAAATCGTGAGACTCCCATGTTCTCGGTGATGTGACGACTCCTCTGTGGATACAGCACCTAGGACTACTGCCATTCTTCATCCTCGCTTCATCTCTTATTACAGCAGGGAGAAATCTCCAGCGGCACCAGTCTCCTGGCAATCGACGTTAGTTACACTCACTGAACAAACAGGTCACGCCAGCTGCTCCCAGTTTAGCACTGCATTGGGAATTACAGACTTAAAGTGACACGTCAGACATCAGAAAGCAGTCTGTGTATTGTGTACCGAATCTATGCAGAAATCGGGCAGAAATCGTTGCTTCACTGTTAGGAGCAGACACGTTTCTGTCCGGGTGCTAGTCCTGCCACACCAGGGGTTGTGGCTTATAATGATTGACACGGAACTGGGGCAGCAACTGTGAACATGTGATAATGAGGGGATTACAATGCATGTGGTCGAAGGGCGGCACTGTAGCGCAGCGGTAGAGTTGCTGCTTTACAGAGAATGCAGCGCCGGAGACTCAGGTTCGATCCTGACTACGGGTGCTGCACTGTAAGGAGTTTGTACGTTCTCCCCGTGACCTGCGTGGGTTTTCTCCGAGATCTTCGGTTTCCTCCCACACTCCAAAGACGTACAGGTATGTAGGTTAATTGGCTGGGTAAATGTAAAAATTGTCCCTAGTGGGTGTAGGATAGTGTTAATGTGCGGGGATCGCTGGGCGGCACGGACTTGGTGGGCCGAAAAGGCCTGTTTCCGGCTGTATATATATGATATGATATGATGATATGAATTATGATGTGTATTGTTAAATGCCACATCACATATTCTAACAGCTTCTGATAGCGTGGGAGGGATATCTGCCAACCATACCAGGCCTGGCCCATATGTGACTTATTGAAAGATACTTTATTGTCACATGTACCGAGGGTACCTCGGTAGAGTGGACTGCTTTGCTTTTCATACAACCTAGACGGCACACAGGTGTCGCCACGTGTTGCCGCACCAAGTCCCACCAAGGTGATTGTCCCTGCAGTGCCCTTGTGAAACTGCCCGGGAACGGAGGCGACCACTCAGTGACCAGAACAGCGCCACACAGCGACACCCGCAGTCATGTTACACTGTGATGTAACATTATGATGTATGTTTCTATGTGATCCTCCCACCCATTCCCGCAACTGGACAAACACCTGTCACGCAGATAAGACCAGGATGTGCTACGTGGACAGCCTTGTAGATTCTTACATGTCGCCCAGTCTCCAAGGCCACCCTGTGCGTGGCCTGTCCCACAACATGAAACGTCAACTAACCTGGGAAAGAGTTACGAGTAACTTTGCTGGAAGTAGTCGGTCCTAAATCAAGTTCCCAGGAGCTATCACTGATTCCCGACAATATTGGTCTTATGGCCGCCAGGGCGATGAATGAGAGCGGATGTAACGAAGGGCTGGGCGATGCAAGGACTCCAGATGTTCTGCCTCCCACCACAATGGTCGGAAGTCCCACTAGTAAACGAGCGGGTCCAGCTTTAATGGGCATATCTGCGGGTCCGGGATACGGTACCTGATATAGCGGACAACACGAGGATGTCACTGACAGCACCTGGCTGTTCTCTGACCAATGCAGAGAATTGCTTGGTCACAGCTTCAGGAGACATTGGCGACGCAGGCGGGGAGTCAACAGGTCCGGCCTCGGCACCAATCAGCACTGAGACCGCTGTCCGTCGTGTCACTGAGTACCAGACATATTAGATAGAGTAATGACGGGCCAACAGCTCGGAACTGGACCACTATTAAATCTACAGTACATTATTCCACCACAATCGGCGCCCTTGATGGTTGCCGGATCACGTGGATCACACCATGTTGTCGAAGGCCACCATGCCCATTAAGTGCATAATGATAAAACACCTCTGGATTAAAAAAAATATCCTGAATGTCCGGCGATTTCCTACATCATCTCCATTACCAATATTGGCTGAGCGAAACACGCGAGCCCTTCAGGCAGAGAATGAATGCCAGCCGCCATTCACAGCCACAAGAGATAACGTGTGGCTTTTTCTATTTCCTTCCCGAGGTCTTTCTACCACTCACGTCAGGTCATTTATTTAGATTCACACCGAACTGTGGGGAATTGTCTGAGTGTAATGGTCAGAGTAGAGCACTGTGGATCCGAGATGTGGTGAATCAGTCAACAGCGAACCAGAATTGGGCTCGGAACTCACTTTATTTACACTTGGACACTCTGGGCTTTCAGAAATCTCCTCCACCAAGAGCGGGGTAATCTGAACTTCGATCTTACCGGACCACACCATGTCTCTGTCAACGGCAGTAAAGCAGAACCAGCCGGCAGCACTGATTCACAACTGTGGGAGGCGGAGCTCAAATGGTCGCACTTCTTTCGGCCCCGTACGTTCGCGATCCCGGCTGGAACCCATCCGGTTACGGGTCGGACAAAGAACATCACGGGGCCGCCCATGACGGGGCACAGACTGACAAACAGCTGAACCGCTCCCTCACAGGCCTGTAAAACACACGCAGTGCACTGTCCATACGCGCTCTCACGTTACCCATACGGGGCAGTGATGATGGTGACCAAAATAAAATTATAAAATGCTCAACGTTGCACGTGACGGAAAAAGAACTTGTTCCCCACCGTCCTGATACGAGGCTTGAGATGCATCGAAATCCACACTTTATTTTATGTCTCATAACTTTGTTATGATAAGGAAGTGAGAGGCCGGCACGGTGTCTAATTGCAGTGGGCAGCCTTTGGCAGAAACAGATTTGCAATGTGAATTGTGTGTTGAAAATACAAACTACAATACCTCACCCTGGGCTATGGAGAGATGGACCAGCTGAAAACCGCAGCAGAGCATCGGAGTACAGACATGTCAACACGACCAAACGATACTTGAAGGTATTTAATCACAAAATGCTGGAGTAACTCAGCAGGTCAGGAAGCCTCTCAGGAGAGAAGGAATGGGTGACGTTTCGGGTCGAGACTCTGCTGAGTTACTCCAGCATTTTGTGAATAAATACCTTCGATTTGTACCAGCATCTGCAGTTATTTTCCTAAACGATACTTGAAAGACACTAACTCTTTTACACTGGCGATGGTTGGCTTGGACCAAGGCCAAACTAACGCAATTACTCCGTCTAAATCCATTGCTATGTACAACAACGTGATATCTAAAGGAAAGGGCACTGAGTATAAGCGGCCTGCCATCTCAGTTACTACAACACACTAACACAGAAAGCATCCTGGTCTTTGAAACAGGTTTTCTGTCCTGTACTCTAAAGCAGTCTGAATACCAATGTGGTTCAATAAGACTATTCTTGGAAAACCTGAGCAGACAATCTTGGGTCATTTGCAGCCTCAGGTAAGTCATGTGATAGGAGGAGATTTAGGCGATTCGGCCCATCAAGTCTACTCCACCATTCACTCATGGCTGATCTATCACTCTCTCCTAACCCCATTCTACTGACTTCTCTCCATAACCTCTGACACCTGTACCAATCAAGAATCTAACTATCTCTACCTTAAAATATCCACTGATGGTCTCCACAGCCTTCTGTGGCAAATAATTCCACAGATTCGCCACCCTCCGACTAAAGACATTTCTCCTCATCTCCTTCCTAAAAGAACATCCTTTAATTCTGAGCCTAATACCTCTAAATCTAGACTTTGTCACCAGTTTAAACATCCCCTCCACATCCACTCTATCCAAGCCTTTCAATATTCTGCATGTTTCAATGATTCCTCTTCCAAACCCTCATTATTCTCAACTCCAGCGAGTACAGGCACGGTGCCGACAAACACTCATCAAAGGTTAACCAAGACATTCCTGGGATCATTATGGTAAACCCCCTCGGGACCATCTCCAGAGCCAGCACATCCTTCCTCAAAATTATGCCAAAAATTGTTCACAATATTCCGAAGGCCTTTCCAGCGCATGATGGAGACTAAACATTACATCCCTGTTTTTGTATACAAGCACTCTTGAAATAAATGAGTTTGCTATCTTTACTACTTATTCGAGTTGCAGATTAACGTTTTGGGAATCTGTCACCAGCACTCCCAAGCCCCTTTGCATCCAATGTCTGGATTCTCTCCCCATTTAGAATATAGGCGACGGCTCTATTCCTGCTACAAAACTGCATGACTCCACACTTTGCTACGCTATATTCCATCTGCTATTTGTCTTCCCACTCTCCAACCTGTCCAAGTCCATCTGCAGAGTTCATGTTTTCTCTGCATAACCTGCCCCTCAACCTATTTTCATATTGTCCGCAAACTTGGCCACAAGGTCTTCAATTCCCTCGTCCAAATCAATAATATAGAATGTGAAGGGTAGCAGCAAGTAACTGGCAACCAACCAGAAAAAGCCCCCTTTATTGCCATTCGTTGTCTTCTGCTATTCAGCCAACCCGCTATCCATACTAGTATCTGCCCTTGGATACAGTGGGCTCCCATCTTTCTCAGCAGTCTCCCGTCTGGCAACTTATCAAAGGCTTTCTAAAAATCTAAGGAATTAACATCTCCTGACTATGCTTTGTCTTGCTATTTACTTCCTCAAACAATGCAGGAAAATTTGTCAAGCAAGACCTCCCCTTCACAAAGCCTTTCTGACTTCGGCCAACTTTTTCATGAACCTTAACCTCACCATATATAATGAACTCTAAAATCTTACCAACCACCTTAGTCACACTAACCAGACAAAAGTTCCCACTAATGTGCTTGCTCCCTTCTTTTGCAATGGGGTAATGTTGACAATTTACCAATCGTTTGGGACCACTCCTGACTCGCGTGGTTCTTGAAATATCACTGTCAATGCCTCAACTATCTCTAAAGCCACCTCTTTCAGAACCCTGGTATGCATTCAATTGAGTCCAAGTGAATTATCCACCTTCAGCCCATTCAGCATCCCAAGCACCTACTCCATTGTATGAGCCATCCATTAACGTCTCCCCCTTGACTCTCTTAAATTTCAGGCACGTTGCTGGTGTCATCCACTGTGAAGACTATTGCAAAAAAAGATATGAAACTCCTCTGCCATTACTTTATTCCCAATTATCACTTCTGCATCGTGTTCCAGCTGTCCAACGTCAACTCTTGCCTCTTTCTTACTCTTTGTATAACTGAAGAAACGCTTGCAATCCTCTTTTATATTATTGGCCAGCTTCCTTTCGTATTTCACCGTTTCATCCCGCATTGCCTTTTTAGTTACCTTCTGTTGTTCTTTAAAAGCTTCCCAATCCTTTGGCTTCCCACTAATCTGTTCTATGTTATACGCCTTCTCTTAGTTTTATACTGTCCTTGAATTCCCTTGAAGGCCACGGTCGCCTCTTTCTCCCCCTAGAATCTTTCTTCCTCTTTGGAATGAAAAGATCTTGCATCTTCCAGTTTATTCCCAGCAATTCCTTCCATTGCTGTTCCACTGTCATCCCTGCTAGGGTCCCTTTCCAGTCATGTTTGGCCAGCTCCTCACTCATGCCTCTGTAGTCCCCTTTCCTCATCTGCAATACCGACGTATCTGATTTCACCTCCTCCCTCTCAAATTGCAGATTAAAACTGATTATATAGTGGTCGCCACCTCTTTATGGTTCCTATACTTTGATTTCCCTGATCAAATCTGGTTAATTACATAACACTAAATCAAGAATTGCCTCTTCCCTGGTCGTCTCCACAACAAGCTGCTCTAAGAATCCATCTCGGAGGCACTCTACAAATTCCCTTTCTTGGGGTCCAGTACCTACATGATTTTCCCAGTCTACCAGTATATTGAAAACTCCCATGAAAAAGCCTTCCTTATATGATAACTTTTATCTCCTGATGTAATTGTGCACGATTTCCTGGCTATTGTTTAGTGGCCTGTAAATAACCTCCATTGGGGTATTTTTACCCTTGATCCACAATGACTGTACATCTTCTGATCCTCTATCACCCCTTGCCAAGAACGGAAAATCATTCCTAACCAACAGAGCTACCTCACCCTCTCTGCCCACCTTTTGGTCTTTCCCATACGACGTACAATCTTGAATTTTCAGCTTCCAGCTCCGATTCTCTTGCAGCCAGGTCTCTCTAATTCCCACAACATCATACCCACAATTTATATATGTGCTTCAAACTCAACCACTTTCTTTCTCATATTATGCGCATTCAAATACAACACCTTTAATTCGGTATTCATCTCCCTTGTTATACCTGTCCCGATTTTACCCGTCCTTACTCTTCTGTCATCTTCTTGAACTTGCCGACCCATTAATTCGGGAGACTTCCGCAACATTTCCTGCACTCTCTTTCTTTTTAACTCCACCGTTACACTTCCAAATTGTTGCGCCCCCCCCCCCCCCCCCCCCCCCCCGCCCGCTCGCCCGCCCCACTATTTAGTTTAAAGCTCCACCCACAGCTCTGGTTGTACATTTGACAGGCGGCCGTTTCCAGTATGGTTCTAGTGGAGTCCGTCCCGTCAGAGCAGTTATATCCTTTCCCAATACTGGTGCCAATGTCCTACAAATTCAAAACCACTTCTTCCTCACCAGTCTTTGATCCGCGCATTCAACTCTCTAATCCTCTCAACCCTTTGCTAATTTGCACGCGGCTCGGGTAAAAAATCCAGAGATTAGTAACTTCTTAATTCTGCTTTTCAATGTGGTACCTAGCTGTTCAAATTCCTTTAAATGAATCTCTTTCCTCGTTCTACCTAGGTCAATGGTACCAACATAGACCACGAAGATCGGATCTCTCTCCTCCCACTCCAAGTTCCTCTGCAGTCTTGCAGGTCCGCTCCTGTCTCCTCGTCCCTTCTTGCTGAAGCTTCTCGAGTCAAAGCCTCAAGATGCACAAGGCATTTCCCCTCAACATGGCCGCAACCAACAGGTCGCTCCGCTCGTCAGGCTTCCCTTTTATTTGCTGTAAACAATCTCCAGCTAAGTTTATCGGACCCGTGCTTCACTCGAATGACCGCCTCCACAATTAGCACTGAAACTGCGACTCTAACTTCTTCCCGCCGATATTTTAATCCTTTGTCTTTTATGAAACAGGTTCTTATTTGCAGCAAGATTCCACTTCTCCCTCTGGCCTCAGTTTTTGCATCAGAAAAACTCTGCGCGGTAATGTCAGAGAGAACAGTGCAATAACGGAGATCATAATCATGTCCAGAGGACAGATGACAAGATGGAATGGAATACTTTACTGTCACGGGTGACAAGGCCCAGTCAATTTCTTTGCTTACAGAGCCAAAGTATGCAAATAGCGGCCACCTACGGCGCAAACAAAGTTACAAAGTATACCAGCCCCACCTTTGTTCTCCCCTCTCACCCACACCCCCCCCCCCCCCCCCACGCCGGGTCCCCAATGTCCATTGTTCTCCCCCCTCTCAGACGGTAGTCCCCCCACAGCGGGGCATCCATTGCTCTTTCCCTCCCCCCTCACGGCGGTCCCTACACGCTCTCATCGACCGCCGGCCGTGGGTCGACCCGCGAGGTGTCGCCGCCACCGCCGAGGCCCCATCGCCGCGAAGCGACACGACCGCCGCCGAAGCCCCACTACCCCAGAGGCTTCACTGCTGCTGCCGCCGCCGCTTCACCGCCGTCGAGGCTTCACTGCTGCCGAGACCCCACTGCCACCGAGGGTCAACACTACAGTCGAGGCTCCATTCGGCCCAGGCAAACTTTGTAGACCAGCTTTCCTGCAGCCTCCTGGGGGGTGGGGAGTCTGTGGGGGCGACGAATCAGTAGGTTAGCCCATGATGAGCGTTTGTCGGCACTGGGCCTGTACTCGCTGGTGTTTTGAAGAATGAGGGGGAACTCATTGAAACATACAGAACAGTGAAAGGCTTGGATAGAGTGGATGTGGAGAGGATGTTTCCACTATTGGGAGAGTCTAGGACTAGAGGACATAGTCTCAGAATTACAGGACGTTATTTTAGGAAGGAGATGAAGAGAAATTAATTTTGTCAGAGGGTGGTGACTCTGTGGAATTCTTTGCCACAATAGGCTTTGGAGGCCGTCAGTGCATATTATTAAGGCAGAGATAGATAGATTCTTGATTAGTACGGGTGTCAGAGGTTATGGGGAGAAGGCAGGATAATGGGGTTAGCAGGGAGAGACAGATCAGCCATGATTGCATGGCGGAGTAGACCTGATGGACCAATGGCCTAATTCCAGTCTTATCTCTGATGACCTGGTGACCATTTAATGACCATATGAGTCGAACCTACGGCGCGGGTTCCGGCCACGGCGTGGTTGTTCGGCGGGTTGAATATCTGATAACCCGTGTGTCCAATATCTGACAGTATATGACAGTACGGTGCTGGCGGGCAGGGTCGTACAGCATGGACACCAACCATTAGCACCAGCACTTTGGCCGATGCATACACATTGCTACACTTTTGCGTATACCCAGTTGATTGACTTACTCGCCTGGATACTTCTGAAAAGCTGCAGCGATTCTACTCCAACCACTCTCTCAAGCAGTGTATTTTGGATATTCAACATTCTGTGTGTGAGAATGCTCCTCTCAGTTCCGCAATGCGCCGTTCTACAAATGTGCACGACAATACTTTAGACTGCGTGGGCATGTCTCCTCTCAGCACAATGTTGGGCTGACCCAGCTGTGTCCCCTTTCGGTACAGTTCAAGTTTAATTAACAATATTTAGTCTATTTATAGCGTCGTCATTGTCCTGGATGGAAACAGGCTCTTTGGTCAAGTACGTCTATTCCGATCATCATGCCAATCTATACTGTTTCCATTTCAATCTACAGTATTAATCGTATGTCCCGCTATGACTTGCTCTGTTGAGATGCTTCTTAAATATTGTTACTCCTGTAGCGGCCCCTGGAGGTGGGCCACACACAGTACATAACCTTCGGCTCGTGAGAGGCTCGTGAGAGGTCACGAGGAGTCGAAGAGCAGGAGATAAGAGAGTTGGGAAGGAGGGTGCGACACACAGAATAAAGTGTTGTTGGATAACTCAGTGTGCTGCCTCATTCTTGGACGGACAGCTCCGTGTCCGCCACATCTGGTGACCTCGACGTCCAAAATAGACATTTTGGAAGTTCAGCATGTACGAATACGCAGACAGCGACAAGCCCGTCACCACCGCCGAGCAGGGCCCGACTGGACGCTGTCTCACTGAGACTACTTACCTTCTGGAGCGCCCAGCCTCGGGTATGGTTTCAACAGGCCGAAGCGCAGTTTTACATCCGCAAAATCAAAGCTGGAGAGGCCCGTTACTATTACGTAGTCGATTCACTTGACCAAGACACGGCCGGGCGAATACTTCCCTACTTGCAGAATCCACCGATAGCCGAGAAATACAAGGGCCTCAAGGCACTGCTACTCCGCACCTTTGGGCTCAGTCGGATGGAATGAGCGGCCCGTAGTTTCAACATGGGCGGGCTGGGTGACTGGAAGCCCTCGGCCCTAATGAGTGAGATGCTCTCGCTCATGGACGGCCACCAGCCCTGCATGTTATTTGAATATGCCTTTTTGCAGCAGCTTCCAGAAGATATGAGCCCGCTCCTCGCAGGGGTACGTTTCGAAGACCTTTAGGCTTTTGGGGAGCGTGCCGACGAGCTGTGGGTGTCTGCGCGGCAGAGAATGGGGATGCTAGGCCAAGTGTCCACAATGCCCGGGTAAACGAGGCGGTCTCGACCCACACCAGGTTGCTCCTGGCCCTGGCCAAGTTGGCCATCCGCGAGTCATGGCGCCAGGCGGAAGAGGGCTCTGCCCGCGCCGGCTGCCTGCCCCATTTCTGGGGTTACGTCCATACCCAGGTGGCATTATAGAAGGACCATGCGCTGTCCACGGGCGCTCTGGGGGATTTGCGGGACCTCTAGGCACCGCGAGGGGTGGAATGCATCCTGGACAAGGATTGTAGCTGAGTTGTATGGTAGTTCATTTACTATATTTGTTTGTCTTGTATTATAATGGTGGGTTCTGTTTTGTTTTATTGTATTGTAAATATTATTTTTAATAATTGAATACATTTTTTGATATAAATTTTAAAAATGAAGTCAAAGTCATGGCGCATCAGGGATGAAAGGGATTAACTGTTTGCTGATTAAGAAATACTTCCTTATTTTACTTCCGTTTCATGATGTAAATTTTGCCCTCCACACATTCTTGTTCTCCACACAGTGACGACTGCCGAGGACAAGGACACTGGGCCCCTGATAGATTGTCAAACGATACTCCAGATACGAGCAGCGGACATAACTCAGGTACGCAGTTCCGTGTCTATAGCTCTATCCCACGGTCAAACACCTGTTTCGTTGAGTTGTGGTTGTGTACAGAGTCTGATCACTGAAAGACTTGTGTATTAGGGTAACTGCACCGAAGATAGACACAAAGCGCTGAAGTAACTCAGCGGGACAGGCAGCATCTCTGGAGAGTTTAGATTCGTTTTCTTGCTATTCAGGGAGTGCAACTTAGGTTCACCAGGTCTGAGGAAGGGTCTCGACACGAAACGTCACCCATTCCTTTTTTCCAGAGATGCTGCCTGTCCCGATAAGTTACTCCAGCACTTTGGGTCTACCTTTGATTTAAACCAACATCTTTCAATTTCATTTTACTTTTATTTATTTATTTTAAATTTGGGTTTTTTCGGTCAATACAATACAATGGAAGTTAAATAGTGTAAAAAAACATTGTATCACAAAAATAAAACAATATAATCACACATATTTGCTGACCAAAAATAAACGTGTAGGCAGAAGCCAAAGCCTATTATGCCTACCCTCAAAACTTAACAAAATATAATTTTTTAAAAACCTCAACATCATAGGTCAGAAGCAGATAAACAAAACATAGAAAGAAACATAAATATAGTCAAGAACCATCATTTCTATCACGTCATTTCTTAGTGCTGATCACATATTTTGTATCTTTCAAATATAATATTTTTGAATATTTTCTTCAATTTACACATATTACTACTCTCTTATAATCCATCGTTGCAACTATTCCATAAATTTATCCCGTTAACAGTCACACATCTATTTTTCACATTTGTTCTTCCCGTCATTTTTTCAAATATATAATTATGATACCTGCTCTCCCTCACTGGAAACAAACCTTGGATACAATCAGGAAGTGTTCTTTCTTTTCTCTAAAAATTATTGGTAGAGTTTTAAAGTCTACTTGGTCTATTAATTTTAGGGCATATGATTTTATAAATAATGGGTTGGTTGGGTCATTATAACCAGCCTTATTGACAATTCTTATAGCTCTTTTTTGCAATATAAAAATTGAATTAGTGCTAGTTTTGTAGGTGTTTCCCCATACTTCCACAGATTGATTAGTAGGACTAGATGTTACAATCCCTAAGGTTTGCACTACAATTGACTGGTGTTCTTGGGGGTGACCACTAGGTGATGTTGCTACCATTCAGACACATCTTCAGTTGTGTACCTCAACGTCACTGGGTGTTTCGGCCTTTTATCACAAGACACCCTCAGTCGAGGCAGGCCCACCACTGGGTGATCAGCCCTAGGTGTGTGTCTTATGGTTAGCCTCCAGATGGTCACGTGGCAGCCCAGACAGTATCTCTTCTTTTCAGCCACAGCCAGTGACTGCTCCGTTCGGCGGCATTTGCAAGTTCTTTGATTGCCCTCCTTTGGGCCTGCCCTCTGACTCCAACTTCCCTCAGGAGCCTTGCAGTGGAACTGGCTACAAAGCCCCTGCACCCCACCTCCACTGGACACACTCTTACACTCCAACCTCGCTCCTCTGCCTCGACTGCAAGGTTGGAATATCTCAGCCTTTTCCTTTCAAATGCCTCGTCCACAGCCTCCTCCCAGGGCACCGTCAGCATATGATTTTATAAATAATGGGTTGGTTGGGTCATTATAACCAGCCTTATTGACAATTCTTATAGCTCTTTTTTGCAATATAAAGATTGAATTAGTGCTAGTTTTGTAGGTGTTTCCCCATACTTCCACACAGTATGCCATATATGGAATAATGAGTGAGCAATATAATGTAAATAGTGAATTTTGATTCAAGATGGCCTTAGTTTTGTGCAGTATTGCAAGGGATTTAGACAGTTTTAATTTGATAAGTTTTATGTGAGGTTTCCAACAGAGTTTATGATCTATTATCACTCTCAAGAATTTATTTTCATACACTCTTTCAATTTCTACATCATTAATCATAAGGGTTACCTCCAAATTTATTTTTCGATTTCCAAACACAATAGATTTTGTTTTACTTAGATTTAATGACAATTTATTATTATCTAACCACTTCTTTAGGGTTTCCAATTCCCCTATAACTGTGTCCAAAAGTTGCTTCATGTTTTTCCCTGAACAAAATAAATTTGTGTCATCGGCAAATATAACTAAATGGAACAATTTTGACACCATACAAATATCATTTATATCGAATATAAAGAGCTTTGGACCCAGCACCGAGCCTTGCGGGACACCACAGGTAACCTTCATAAGTTCTGAATCAAAATTATTTACTTGTACATACTGATATCTGTTTTCAAGGTAGCTTCTTAACCAGAAGTATGTTACTCCTCTAATACCATATCTTTCTAGCTTGTTCATCAGTAATTCATGATCTATAGTATCAAACGCTTTTTTGAGATCTATAAATACTCCCACAGTATATTCATTATTATAAATTGGAATTAAAATATTCTCAACTAGTTCCATTAGCGTTAGTGAGGTAGACCTTTTAGTTCGAAATCCATACTGGTGCTCACTTAGTATGTTATATTTATCAATAAAGATTTCAAGTCTTTGTACAAATAATTTTTCTAATATTTTTGAGAATTGAGTAAGCAGAGATATCGGCCTGTAATTTGAAAATAAATGTCTATCTCCGTTCTTGTAGACAGGAATGACTTTCATTTAGTTGGGATACGTGCCTGTGAGGAAGGATTGATTAATTAATTTATAAACGGATTTACTATCAATATACTAAAACTCTCGTTTGTTTGTTCCTGTACAACAGCCAAAATGGTATATTTTTAATTTATTTTTTATATTTAGAGATACAGCGCAGAAGCACGCCCTTCGGCCCACCGGGTCCGCGCAGCCCAGCACATTAACACTATCCTACACCCACTAGGGACAATTTATTTTAACATTTGCCCAGCCAATTAACCTACAAACCTGTACGCCTTTGGAGTGTGTGAGGAAACCGAAGATCTCGGAGAAAACCTATGCAGGTCACGGGTAGAACGTACAAGTCCTTACGGTACAGCACCCATAGTTAGGATCGAACCTGGGTCTCCGGCGCTGCATTCGCGGTAAGGCAGCAACTCTACCGCTGCCCACGGTACAGGATATCGCGACAATTTTAGGCCCACCTTACTCACCATCGGCCCTTTGGTGCTAATGGAAGAAGTTTCATTGAAATTGGTGTTATATTTTTAAAGTTATTTAAAGTTTAAATCTATCTCCTAGGGAGGGACGGAGGGGGAGGGGGTTATGTGGAGGAGGGAGGAAAAAGGCAGGGGGACAGGGTGGGGGGAAGAGGGGGAGCGAGGGAGGGAGGGAGGGTTGAGGGAGGGAGGGAGGGAGGGGTGCAGGAAGGGGGGTGCAGGGAGGGGTGGGGGAGAATGGAGGAGAGGGTGCTGCACCAATGCAGGAGAGGTTTGAGCCCAACGGGTCCACTTGGTCTAGTACATTCAATAAGATTTTTGACCAGTGTCATTTCAATGGAATTGTAATCAGTAGACTTTTTATTACTGTATTTTTTAACAATATCAATGACTTCATTTCCGTGTACTCCACTGAGGAACATGGAGTGAGCATTTCTATCAGAGCTCTCATGTTCGAAACCTTCCTGAACTTGTGTGTCTGTTCTTTCCAACTAATTTTTATCCAGGTTAATTCCCGAGATGTTGGGAATGACATATGATGAAAGAATGGGTCGACTAGGCTTGTAATCACTGGAATTTAAAAAGGATGTGTGGGGATCTTATAGAAACATATAGAATTCTGAACGGATAGGACAGGCTAGATGCAGGAAAAAATTTCCCGATGTTGGGGGAGTCCAGAACCATGGGTCACAGTTTAAGAATTAGGGGTAGATCATTTAGGACTGAGATGAGGAAAAGCTTTTTCAACCAGAGAGTTGCGAATGTGTGAAAATCTCTGCCACACGAGGCAGTGGAGGCCAATGTACTGGATATTTTCAAGACAGATTTAGATTTAGCTCTTAGGGCTAATGGAATCAAGGGATATGGGGACAAAGCAGGAACGGGGCACTAATTATGGATGATCAGCCATGACCATGACCATATTGAATAGTGGTGCTGGCTCGAAGGGTCGAATGGCCTACTACTGCACCTATTTTCTATTATTCTATGTTTTCTATGTTTATTGTCATGTGTACCGAGATACAACGAAAAGCGTTTGTTGCGTGCTAACCAGTCTGTGGAAAGACAACACAGGATTACATTCAATGATAGACACAAAATGCTGGAGTAACTCAGCGGGACAGGCAGCATCTCTGGAAAGAAGAAGGGTCTCAACCCTAAATGTCACCCATTCCTTCTATCCAGTGATGCTGCCTGACCCGCTGAGTTACGCCAGAATTTGTGCCAATATACGGTTTAAACCAACATCTGCAGTTCCTTTGCACACATGATTACAATTGTTCCATTTGCAGTGGACGGATACATGATAAGGGAATAACGTTCAGTGCAAGGTAAAGCCAGCAAAGTCTGATCAAGGACAGTCCGAGGGTCATCAAAGAGGTAGTTAGTAGCTCAGCATTGCTCTCTGGTTGTGGCAGGATGGTTCAGTCGGAAGGAGATGAGGAGGAATATCTTTAGTCAGAGGGTGATGAATCTGTGGTGGCCAAGTCAGTGGATATTTTTAAGGCAGAGATAGATGGATTCTTGATTTGTGCGGGTGTCAGAGGTTATGGGGAGTAGGCAGGAGAATGGGGTTAGGAGGGAGAGATAGATCAGCCATGATTGAATGGCGGTGTAGACTTGGTGGGCCGAATGGCCTAATTCTACTCCTATCACTTATGACCTTCTATGGTATGACTTGCCAGGGTTTTATGCAAACATTGAATCCTGGTGCACATGGTAATTGTACAACTATACCAATAGACGGGCCAATAAAAGGGCTGGCATGGGCGTGGTGGTCCGAAGAGCCTGTTGCTGTGTGGGTGGAACTGTTCCCAATCCAAGCTGCGATGCATCCTGATAGAATGTTTTCTAACGGGCCCTTTGGGCAGTGGAGCGGGGAGACGGCTTTGTGTGATGGACTGGGTGATATCCACGTTATGGGAGGGACGGTGGTGCAGCGGTAGAGTTGCTGCCTCACAGCACCAGACCTCGCGCATGCGTGAGTGAGCGACGGAACTATATTCGGTTAATGATTAAACAGAGTGTTTACACGACGTGTGGACCTCCTCAACATCTTCGATTTAAACCAGCATCTGCAGTTCTTTCCTACAATTCTTGAATCAGTGCAGTCTTGTCCAAATGAGCAACCTAACCATGGCACAGTGGAACAGGAGACTGTCACACCCGTTAGATTAAAGACCTCCAATTTACCAGGGTGGGGTGGAGGGGAGGGGGTTACAGAGACAGGGAGGGGTGTAGGGGCCAGAGGGGAGGGGGTACAGAGACCAGGAATAGTTTCAGACTGAGAATAGATTTGCAGAGATAGTGAGGGACTCTTCCCACAGTGCAGCACTCCCTCCACTAAGTCAAAGTCCCACCCACCATCCTCATCTTTGGACACACTGTGTGTGGGGGAGAGGGTGGGGTTAAAGATGTCCTGGTTGAGGTTTCTCCTGGGCCTGGCCAAGTTGGCCATCCGCGAGTCATGGCGCCAGGCGGAAGAGGGCTCTGCCCGAGCCGGCTGCCTGCCCCATTTCTGGGGTTACGTCCATACCCGGGTGGCATTAGAGAGGGACCACGCGCTGTCCACGGGCGCTCTGGGGGATTTACGGGACCGCTGGGCACCGCGAGGGGTGGAATGCATCCTGCACAAGGATTGTAGCGTAGTTGTATGGTAGTTCATTTACTATATTTGTTTGTCTTGTATTATAATGGTGGGTTCTGTTTTGTTTTATTGTATTGTAAATATCAGTTTTAATAATTGAATATATTTTTTTATATAAAATTGTAAAACGAAGTCAAAGTCATGGCCCATCAGGGATGAAAGGGGTTAACTGGTTGCTGATAAAGAAATACTTCCTTATTTTACTTCCGTTTCTTGATGTAAGTTTTCCCCTTCACACATTCTTGTCCCCACAAGTGACGACTGCTGAGGACAAGTACACTGGCCCCCTGATAGATTGTCAGTCGCTACTCCAGAGACGAGGAACGGACAGAACTCACGTACGTGGTTCCGTGTCTGTAGCTCGTTCCCACGGTCAAACACCTGTTTAGTTGAGTTGTGGTTTTGTACAGAGTCTGACCACTGAAAGACTTGTGTGTTGCCGTAACTGCACCTGCGCTAAAGTAACTCAGCGGGACAGGTAGCATCTCTGGAGAGTTTGGATTAGTTTTCTTGCTATTCAGGGAGTGCAACTTAGTTAGGTTCACCCGGTCTGAGGAAGGATCTCGACCCGAAACGTCACCCATTCCTTCTTTCCAGAGATGCTGCCTGTCCCGATGCGTTACTCCAGCATTTTGGGTCTACCTTTGATTTAAACCAACATCATTTAATTTCATTTTATCTTTATTTATTTATTTATCTATTTATTTATTTATTTATTTTTTCAGTCAATACAATACAACAGATTGACCATACGGTTGTGAAAGATAAATATCGCAAAAAAACATTGTATCACAAAAATAAAACAATACAATCACACATATTTTCTGACCGAAAAAAATAAAGGTGTAGGTAGAAGCCAAAGCTTATTATGCCTACCCTCAATACTTAACAAAATATATATTTTTTAAAAACCTCAACATCATAAGTCAGAAGCAGATAAACAATACGTAGACAGAAACACAAATATAGTCAAGAACCATCATTTCTATCATGTCATTTCATAGTGCTGATCACAAATTTTGTATCATTCAAATATAATATTTTTGAACATTTTCTTAAATTTACACATATAACTACACTCTTATAATTCATCGTTGCAACTATTCCATAAATGTATCCCTTTAACAGTCACACATCTATTTTTCACATTTGTTCTTCCCCTCATTTTTTAAAATATATATAATTATGATACCTACTGTCCCTCACCTGAAACAAACCTTAGATACAATCAGGAAGTGTTCTTTCTTTTGCTCTAAACATTATTTGTAGAGTTTAAAGTCTACTTGGTCCATAAATTTTAGGGCATGTGATTTTATAAATAATGGGTTGGTTGGGTCATTATAACCAGCCTTATTGACAATTGTTATAGCTCTTTTTTGCAATATAAAGATTGAATTGGTGCTAGTTTTCTAGGTGTTTCCCCGTACTTCTACACATTATGTCATATATGGAATAATGAGTGAGCAATATAACGTAAATAGTGAATTTTGATTCAAGATGGCCTTAGTTTTGTGCAATATTGCAATGGATTTAGATAGTTTTGATTTGATATGTTTTATGTGAGGTTTCCAACAGAGTTTATGATCTATTATCACTCCCAAGAATTTATTTTCATACACTCTTTCACTTTCTACATCATTAATCATAAGTGTTACCTCCGAATTTATTTTCCGATTTCCAAACACAATAAATTATGTTTTACTTAGATATAATGACAATTTATTAGTATCAAACCATTTCTTTAGGGTTTCCAATTCCCCTATAACTGTGTCCAAAAGTTGCTTCATGGTTTTCCCTGAACAAAATAAATTTGTGTCATCCGCAAATATAACTAAATGGAACTATCTTGACACCATACAAATATCATTTATATCGAATATAAAGAGCTTTGGGCCCAGCACCGAGCCCTGCTGAACCCCACAGGTAACCTGCATAAGTTCTGAATCAAAATTATTTACTTGAACATACTGATATCTGTTTTCAAGGTAGCTTCTTAACCAGAAGTATGTTAGTCCTCTAATACCATATCTTTCTAGCTTAATCATCAGTAAACCATGATCTATAGTATCAAACGCTTTTTTGAAATCTATAAATACTCCCGCAGTATATTCGTTATTATCAATTGGAGTTAAAATATTCTCAACTAGTTCCATTAGCGCTAGTGAGGTAGACCTTTTAGCTCGAAATCCAACTGGTGATCACTTAGTATGTTATATTTATCAATAAATATTTCAAGGCTTTGTACAAAAAAAAAATCTAATATTTTTGAGAATTGAGCAAGCAGACATATCGGCCTGTAATTTGAAAATAAATGTCTATCTCCGTTCTTGTAGACAGGAATGACTTTCACTATTTTCTTTTTGATGGGATATGTGCCTGTGAGGAAGGAATGATTAATTTATGTGTGAACGGTTTTACTATCAATATACAAAACTCTCGTTTGATTGTTCCTGAACTACAGCCAAAATGGTACACGATAGCGCGACAATGTTAGGCCCACCTTACTCACCGTCGTCCCTTTGGTGCTAATGGAAGAAGTTTCATTGATATTGGTGTTATATTTTTTAAGTTATTTAAAGTTTAAATCTATCTCCTCTGGAGGGAGGCAGGGAGGGAGGGGGTGTGGGGAGGGGGGAGGAGGGAGGGAGGGGGGGGGGCGTGGTGGGAAGTGGGGGAGGGAGGAAGGGAGGGGGGGTGCAGGGATGGGGAGAGGAGGGAGGAGAGGGTGCTGCACCAATGCAGGAGAGGTTTTGGCCTAACGGGTCCACTTGGTCTACTACATGCAATAATATTTTTGACTAGTGTCATATCAATGGAATTGTAATCTGTAGACTTTTTGTTACTGTATTTGTTAACAATATCAATGACTTCATTTTTTGTGTACTCCACTGAGGAACATGGAGTGAGCATTTCTATCAGAGTTCTCATGTTCTAGATCTTCTGGAACTTGTGTGTCAGTTCTTTCCAACACATTTTTAATCAGGTTAATTCCCGGGATGGTGGGACTGACATATGATGAAAGAATGGGTCGACTGGGCTTGTAATCACTGGAAGTTAAAATGGATGTTAGGGGATCTTATAGATACATAGAAAATTCTGAAGGGATTGGACAGGCTAGATGCAGGAAAAATGTTCCCAATGTTGGGGGATTCCAGAACCACGGGGCACAGTGCAAGAATTAGGGGTACATCATTTAGGACTGAGATGAGAAAAAACTTTTTCACCCAGAGAGTTGTGAATCTGTGGCATTCTCTACAATAGAAGGCATTGGAGGGCATTTCACTGGATGTTTTCAAGAGAGAGTTAGATTTAGCTCTTAGGGCTAATGAAATCATGGGATATGGAGAGAAAGCAGGAACGGGGCACTGATTTTGGACAATCTGCCATGATCATATTGAATGGCGGTGATGGCTCGAAGGGTCAAATGGCCTATTTTCTATTATACTATGTTTTCTATGCTTATTGTCATGTGTACAGAGATACAGCGAAAAGCTTTTGTTCGTGCTAACCAGTCAGCGGAAAGACAACACATGATTACAATCGATGATAGACACAAAATGCTGGAGTAACTCAGCGGGACAGGCAACATCTCTGGAAAGAAGGAGGGTCTCAACCCTAAATGTCACCCATTCCTTCTATCCAGAGATGCTGCCTGACCCGCTGAGTTACGCCAGCATTTTGTGTCTATCTATGGTTTAAACCAACATCTGCAGTTCCTTTGCCCACATGACACAATTGTTCCATTTGCAGTGGACAAATACATGATTAGTGCAGGTGTCAGAGGTTAAGGGGAGTAGGTAGGAGAATGGGGTTAGGAGGGAGTGAGAGATCAGCCAAGTTTGAATGGCGGTGTAGACTTGATGGGCCGAATTAGGGCACATGGTATTGGGGGTAGGGTACTGACATGGATAGAAAATTGGTTGACAGACAGAAAGCAAAGAGTGGGGATAAATGGGTCCCTTTCGGAATGGCAGGCAGTGACCAGTGGGGTACCGCAAGGTTCGGTGCTGGGACCCCAGCTATTTACGATATACATTAATGACTTAGACGAAGGGATTAAAAGTACCATTAGCAAATTTGCAGATGATACTAAGTTGGGGGGTAGTGTGAATTGTGAGGAAGATGCAATAAGGCTGCAGGGTGACTTGGACAGGTTGTGTGAGTGGGCGGATACATGGCAGATGCAGTTTAATGTAGGTAAGTGTGAGGTTATTCACTTTGGAAGTAAGAATAGAAAGGCAGATTATTATCTGAATGGTGTCAAGTTAGGAGGAGGGGGAGTTCAACGAGATCTGGGTGTCCTAGTGCATCAGTCAATGAAAGGAAGCATGCAGGTTCAGCAGGCAGTGAAGAAAGCCAATGGAATGTTGGCCTTCGTAACAAGAGGAGTTGAGTATAGGAGCAAAGAGGTCCTTCTACAGTTGTACCGGGCCCTGGTGAGACCGCACCTGGAGTACTGTGTGCAGTTTTGGTCTCCAAATTTGAGGAAGGATATTCTTGCTATGGAGGGCGTGCAGCGTAGGTTCACTAGGTTAATTCCCGGAATGGCGGGACTGTCGTATGTTGAAAGGCTGGAGCGATTGGGCTTGTATACACTGGAATTTAGAAGGATGAGGGGGGATCTTATTGAAACATATAAGATAATTAGGGGATTGGACACATTAGAGGCAGATAACATGTTCCCAATGTTGGGGGAGTCCAGAACAAGGGGCCACAGTTTGAGAATAAGGGGTAGGCCATTTAGAACGGAGATGAGGAAGAACTTTTTCAGTCAGAGGGTGGTGAAGCTGTGGAATTCTCTGCCTCAGAAGGCAGTGGAGGCCAGTTCGTTGGATGCTTTCAAGAGAGAGCTGGATAGAGCTCTTAAGGATAGCGGAGTGAGGGGGTATGGGGAGAAGGCAGGAACGGGGTACTGATTGAGAGTGATCAGCCATGATCGCATTGAATGGCGGTGCTGGCTCGAAGGGCTGAATGGCCTACTCCTGCACCTATTGTCTATTGTCTATTGTCTATTGAATGGCCTATTTCTGCTCCTATCACTTATGACCTTATATGGTACGACTTGCCAGGGTTTCAGGCAAACATTGAATCCTGATGAACATTGTAATTGTAGAACTATACGAATAGATGGGACAAAAAAAGGTCTAGCACGGGCGTGGTGGTCTGAAGAGCCTGTTGCTGTGTGGATGGAACTGTTCCCAAACCAAGCTGCGATGCATCCTGATAAAATGATTTCTAACAGGCCCTTTGGGCAGTGGAGCGGGGAGACTGCTTTGTGTGATGGACTGGGCGATGTCCACGTTAGGGGCGGGACGGAACGATATTCGGTTAATGATTACATGACGTGTGGACCTCCTCAACATCTTCGATTGAAACCAGCATCTGCAGTTCTTTCCTCCAATTCTTGAATCAGTGCAGTCTTGTCCAATGAGCAACCTAACCATGGCACAGTGGAACAGGAGACTGTCACACCCGTTAGATTAAAGACCTCCAATTTGCCAGGGTGGGGTGGATTGGAGGGGGTTACAGAGACAGAGAGGGGTGCAGCGGCCAGAGGGGAGGGGAGGGGGTACAGAGATGGGGAGGGGGATGTTGGGGCCGGTAGAGGTTACGGAGACCAGGAATAGTTTCAGACCGAGAATAGGTTTGCAGAGATATTGAGGGTCTCTTCCCACAGTGCAGCACTCTCTCCACTAAGTCAAAGTCCCACCCACCATCCTCATCTTTGGACACCCTGTGTGTGGGGGAGAGGGTTGGGCTGAAGATGTCCTGGTTGAGGTTTCTCCTGGGCCTGGCCAAGATGGCCATCCACGCATCATGGCGCCAGGTGGAAGAGGGCTCTGCCCGAGCCGGCTGCCTGCCCCATTTCTGGGGTTACGTCCATACCCGGGTGGCATTAGCGAGGGACCACGCGCTGTCCACGGGCGCTCTGGGGGATTTGCGGGACCTCTGGGCACCGCGAGGGGTGGAATGCATCCTGGACAAGGATTGTAGCGTAGTTGTATGGTAGTTCATTTACTATATTTGTTTGATTTGTATTATAATGGTGGGTTCTGTTTTATTTTATTAAGTGAGCAATATAACGTAAATAGTGAATTTTGATTCAAGATGGGCTTAGTTTTGTGCAGTATTGCAATGGATTCAGACAGTTTTGATTTGATATGTTTTATGTGAGGTTTCCAACAGAGTTTATGATCTATTATCACTCCCAAGAATTTATGTTTAAACACTCTTTCAATTTCTACATCATTAATCATAAGTGTTACCTCTGAATTTATTTTCCGATTTCCAATCACAATAAATTATGTTTTACTTAGATTTAATGACAATTTGTTAGTATCAAACCACTTCTTTAGGGTTTCCAATTCCCCTTTAACTGTATCCAAAAGTTGCTTCATGTTTTTCCCAGAACAAAATAAATTTGTGTCATCCGCAAATATAAATAATGGAACTATCTTGACACTATACAAATATCATTTATATCGAATATAAAGAGCTTTGGGCCCAGCACCGAGCCCTGCGGAACCCCACAGGTAACCTTCATAAGTTCTGAATCAAAATTATTTACTTGTACATACTGATATCTGTTTTCAAGGTAGCTTCTTAACCAGAGGTATGTTACTCCTCTAATACCATATCTTTCTAGCTTGTTCATCAGTAATTCATGATCTATAGTATCAAACGCTTTTTTGAGATCTATAAATACTCCCACAGTATATTCATTATTATAAATTGGAATTAAAATGTTCTCAACTAGTTCCATTAGCGTTAGTGAGGTAGACCTTTTAGTTCGAAATCCATACTGGTGCTCACTTAGTATGTTATATTTATCAATAAAGATTTCAAGTCTTTGTACAAATAACTTTTCTAATATTTTTGAGAATTGAGCAAGCAGAGATATCGGCCTGTAATTTGAAAATAAATGTCTATCTCCGTTCTTGTAGACAGGAATGACTTTCACTATTTTCATTTTGTTGGGATATGTGCCTGTGAGGAAGGAATGATTAATTTATGTGTCAACGGTTTTACTATCTATATACTAAAACTCTCGTTTGGTTGTTCCTGAACTACAGCCAAAATGGTACACGATAGCATGACAATTTTAGGCCCACCTTACTCACCGTCGTCCCTTTGGTGCTAATGGAAGAAGTTTCATTGAAATTGGTGTTATATTTTAAAAGTTATTTAAAGTATAAATCTCTCTCCTAGGGAGGGAGGCAGGGAGGGAGGGGGGTGTGGGGAGGGGGAGGGAGGGGAAGTACGTGGTGGGAAGTGGGGGAGGGAGGGAGGGGGGGTGCGTGGTGGGAAGTGGGGGAGGGAGGGAGGGGGAGTGCGTGGTGGGAAGTGGGGGAGGGAGGGGGAGTGCGTGGTGGGAAGTGGGGGAGGGAGGGAGGGAGGGGGGTGCAGGGATGAGGAGAGGAGGGAGGAGAGGGTGCTGCACCAATGCAGAAGAGGTTTGGGCCCAACGGGTCCACTTGGTGTAGTGCATTCAATAATATTTTTGACTAGTGTCATATCTATGGAATTGTAATCAGTAGACTTTTTGTTACAGTATTTGTTAACAATATCAATGACTTCATTTTTTGTGTACTCCACTGAGGAACATGGAGTGAGCATTTCTATCAGAGCTCTCATGTTCGAGACATTCCTGAACTTGTGTGTCTGTTCTTTCCAACACATTTTTAACCAGGTTAATTCACGGGATGGTGGGACTGACATATGATGAATGAATGGGTTGACTCGGCTTGTAATCACTGGAAGTTAAAAAGGATGTGAGGGGATCTTATAGAAACATATAAAATTCTGAAGGGATTGGACAGGCTAAATGCAGGAAAAATGTTCCCGATGTTGGGGAAGTCCAGAACCACGGGTCACAGTTTAAGAATTAGGGGTAGATTATTTAGGACTGAGATGAGGAAAAGCTTTTTCACCCAGAGAGTTGTGATGTGTGAAATTCTCTGCCACAGAAGGCAGTGGAGGCCAATATACTGGATGATTTCAAGAGAGAGTTAGATTTAGCTCTTAGGGCTAACGGAATCAAGGGATATGGGGACAAAGCAGGAACGGGGTACTAATTTTGGATGATCTGCCATGACCATATGACAGGCGAACGGCCTACTCCTCCACCTAATTTCTATTATTCTATGTTTTCTATGCTTATTGTCATGTGTACAGAGATACAGTGAAAAGCGTTTGTTGCGCGCAAACCAGTCAGCGGAAAGACAACACAGGAGTACAATCGATGATAGACACAAAATGCTGGAGTAACTCAGCGGGACAGGCAGCATCTCTGGAAAGAAGAAGGGTCTCAACCCTAAATGTCACCCATTCCTTCTATCCAGAGATGCTGCCTGACCCGCTGAGTTACGCCAGCATTTTGTGTCTATCTACGGTTTAAACCAACATCTGCAGTTCCTTTGCACACATGATTACAATTATTCCATTTGCAGTGTACAGATACATGGTAAGGGAATAACGTTTAGTGCAAGGTAAAGCCAGCAACGTCTGATCAAGGACAGACCGAGGGGTCATCAAAGAGGTAGTTAGTAGCTCAGCACTGCTCTCTTGTTGTGGTAGGATCGTTCAGTCGGAAAGAGATGAGGAGGAATATCTTTAGTCAGAGGGTGATGAATTTGTGGAGGCCAAGTCAGTGGATGTATTTCACGCAGAGATAGATGGATTGTTGATTAGTGTGGGTGTGAGAGGTTATGGGGAGTAGACAGGAGAATGGGGTTAGGAGGGAGAGATAGATCAGCCATGATTGAATGGCGGTGTAGACTTGATGGGCCGAATGGCCTAATTCTGCTGCAATCACTTATGACCTTATATGGTATGACTTGGCAGGGTTTTATGCAAACATTGAATCCTGGTGCACATGGTAATTGTACAACTATACCAATGGATGGGCCAAAAAAAAAGGGCTGGCATGGACGTGGTGGGCCGAAGAGCCTGTTGCTGTGTGGATGGAACTGTTCCCAAACCAAGCAGCGATGCATCCGGATAAAATACTTTCTAACGGGCCCTTTGGGCAGTGGAGCGGGGAGACTGCTTTGTGTGATGGACTGGGTGATATCCACGTTAGGGGAGGGACGGTGGTGCAGCGGTAGAGTTGCTGCCTCACAGCGCCACAACTCGGGCATGTGCGGGTGAGCGATAGAACTATATTCGGTTAATGATTAAACAGAGTGTTTACACGACGTGTGGACCTCCTCAACGTCTTCGATTTAAACCAGCATCTGCAGTTCTTTCCCACCCGTTAGATTAAAGTCCTCCAATTTTCCAGGGAGGGGTGGAGGATTCGGGATTACAGAGACAGGGAGGGGTGCAGCGGCCAGAGGGGAGGGGAGGGGGTACAGAGATGGGGAGGGGGGTGTTGGGGTCGGTAGGGGTTACAGGGACCAGGAATAGTTTCAGACCGAGAATAGGTTTGCAGAGATAGTGAGGGACTCTTCCCACAGTGCAGCATTCGCTCCACTAAATCAAAGTCCCACCCCCCATTCTCATCTTTGGACACCCTGTGTGTGGGGGAGAGGGTGGGGCTGAAGATGTCCTGGTTGAGTTTACTCCTGGGCCTGGCCAAGTTGGCCATCCACGAGTCATGGCGCCAGGCGGAAGAGGGCTCTGCCCGAGCCGGCTGCCTGCCCCATTTCTGGGGTTAGGTCCATACCCAGGTGGCATTAGAGAGGGACCACACGCTGTCAACGGGCGCTCTGGGGGATTACCGGGACCGCTGGGCACCGCGAGGGGTGGAATGCATCCTGGACAAGGATTGTAGCGGAGTTGTATGGTAGTTCATTTACTATATTTGTTTCTCTTGTATTATAATGGTGGGTTCTGTTTTGTTTTATTGCATTGTAAATATTATGTTTAATAATTGAATAAATTTTTTGATATAAATTTAAAAATTTAAAAACTACGTCAAAGTCATGGCCCATCAGGAATGAAAGGGGTTAACTGTTTGCTGATAAAGAAATACTTCCTTATTTTACTTCCTTTTCTTAAAAACCCCAACATCATAGGTCAGAAGCTGATAAACAATACGTAGACAGAAACACAAATATAGTCAAGAAACATCATTTCTATCATGTCATTTCTCAGTGCTGATCACAATTTTTTTATCTTTCAAATATAATATTTTTGAACATTTTCTTAAATTTACACATATAACTACACTCTTAGTTGCAACTATTCCATAAATGTATCCCTTTAACAGTCACACATCTATTTTTCACATTTGTTCTTCCCCTCATTTTTTCAAATATATAATTATGATATCTGCTCTCCCTCACCTGAAACAAACCTGGATACAATCAGGAAGTGTTCTTTCTTTTGCTCTAAACATTATTTGTAGAGTTTTAAAGTCTACTAGGTCCATACATTTTATTGGTGCTAGTTTTGTAGGTGTTTCCCCATACTTCTACACATTATGTCATATATGGAATAATGGTGGGTTCTGTTTTGTTTTATTGTATTGTAAATATTATTTTTAATAATTGAATACATTTTTTGATATAAATTTTTAAAATGAGGTCAAAGTCATGGCCCATCAGGGATGAAAGGGGTTAACTGTTTGCTGATAAAGAAAAGCTTCCTTATTTTACTTCCGTTTCATGATGTAAATTGTCCCCTCCACACATTCTCCACACTGTGAAGACTGCTGACGACAAGAACACTGGCCCCCTGATAGATTGTCAGTCGATACTCCAGAGACGAGCAGAGGACATAACTCAGGTACGCAGTTCCGTGTCTATAGCTCTATCCCACGGTCAAACACCTGTTTCGTTGAGTTGTGGTTGTGTACAGAGTCTGATCACTGAAAGACTTGTGTATTAAGGTAACTGCACCGAAGATAGACACAAAGCGCTGAAGTAACTCAGCGGGACAGGCAGCCACTCTGGAGAGTTCAGATTAGTTTTCTTGCTATTCAGGGAGTGCAACTTAGGAACTTAGTGCAACTTAGTCTGAGGAAGGGTCTCGACACGAAACGTCACCCATTCCTTCTTTCCAGAGATGCTGCCTGTCCCGATAAGTTACTCCAGCATTTTGGGTCTACTTTTGATTTAAACCGACATCTTTTAATTTCATTTTACTTTTATTTATTTATTTATTATTATTATTTTATCGGTCAATACAATACAACGGATTGACCATACGGTTGTGAAAGTTAAATAGTGCAAAAAAAATTGTATCGCAAAAATAAAACAATATAATCACACATATTTTCTGACCAAAAAAATAAAGGTGTAGGCAGAAGCCAAAGCTTATTATGCCTACCCTCAATACTTAACAAAATATAATTTAAAAAAAATCTCAACATCATAGGTCAGAAGCAGATAAACAAAACAGAAAGAAACACAAATATAGTCAAGAACCACCATTTCTATCATGTCATTTCTTGGTGCTGATCACATATTTTGTATCTTTCAAATATAATATTTTTGAATATTTTCTTAAATTTACACATATTACTACACTCTTACAATTCATCGTTGCAACTATTCCATAAATTTACCCCTTTAACAGTCACACATCAATTATGATACCTGCTCTCCCTCACTGGAAACAAACCTTGGATACAATCAGGAAGTGTTCTTTCTTTTCTCTAAACATTATTGGTAGAGTTTTAAAGTCTACTTGGTCCATAAATTTTGGGGCATATAATTTTATAAATAATGGGTTGGTTGGGTCATTATAACCAGCCTTATTGACAATTGTTATAGCTCTTTTTTGCAATATAAAGATTGAATTAGTGCTAGTTTTGTAGGTATTTCCCCATACATCCACACAGTATGTCATATATGGAATAACGAGTGAGCAATATAATGTAAATAGTGAATTTTGATTCAAGATGGCCTTAGTTTTGTGCAATATTGCAAGGGATTTAGACAGTTTTGATTTGATATGTTTTATGTGAGGTTTCCAACAGAGTTTATGATCTATTATCACTCCCAAGGATTTATTTTCATACACTCTTTCAATTTCTACATCATTAATCATAAGTGTTACCTCCAAATTTATTATTCGATTTCCAAACACAATATATTTTGTTTTACTTAGATTTAATGACAATTTATTATTATCTAACCACTTATTTAGGGTTTCCAATTACCCTTTAACTGTGTCCAAAAGTTGCTTCATGTTTTTCCCTGAACAAAATACATTTGTGTCATCGGCAAATATAACTAAATGGAACAATTTTGACACCATACAAATATCATTTATATCGAATATAAAGAGCTTTGGGCCCAGCACCGAGCCTTGTGGAACCCCACAGGTAACCTTCATAAGTTCTCAATCAAAATTATTTACTTGTACATACTGATATCTGTTTTCAAGGTAGCTTCTTAACCAAAAGTATGTTACTCCTCTAATACCATATATTTCTAGCTTAT
>NC_135991.1:2493438-2501438 GCF_053455715.1 Rhinoraja longicauda
AACCTTTCCGTTTAGTTCATACCATCTCATCCCAAATTTTCAAAGTGTATTTATTCAAGCACGTGGAAAGGTCAGCAAGAAAGGTTACCCAAGATCGACACAAAATGCTGGACAGGTCGCATCTCTGGGAAGAAGGATTGAATGACGTTTAAGGTCAGGATCTTTCTTCAGTCTGAGCTCAGACTGATGGAGGATCTCGGCCCGAAACGGCACCCATTCCTTCTGTCCACAGATGCCGCCTGCCCCGCTGAGTTACACCATCATTTTGTGTCAATTTACGGTGTAAATCAGCATCTGCAGTTCCTTACCACACAAGAAAGGTTACCCAAACCATCTTAGGAAACTATGAATCCAATCTTCCTCCTTGCATCAAGCTGACTCAGTAAATTTTCTCATCTCACTCTGGATAAAATTGTTTAATCATTTATATAAGTCAAAAACAAATGTAAAGTTTAGTTTAGTTTCGAGATACAGCGCGGGAACAGGCTCTTGGGCTCACCGAGTACGCACCGACCAGCGATCCCCGCACACTCATACTGTCCGACATATACTAGGAACAAAGAACAGTCTCACCCCACTATTGTGACCCTATTATTATTATTGTCTTTATTAAAATTTTATTTAACGATACAGCGTTGAAATAGGCTCGGCGGCACAATGAGCCCACGTCGACCAGCGATCAGCCCCGTACATTATCCTACACCCATGGAATATCCTACCTATAAACCAACTTTATTCCACTGCTCCACAGTGCCACTCAAGCTACGTTCTACACTGTAGAGGACAAGGAAGAGCCTTGTCTATGTTCCCTTGTACTACAGTCCTTTGCAACCATCTGATTTCAATATCAGCCTGAGAAAATATTCCAAACAATACCTGGTGGAACAGGTCACCGACTGGAAAGATCACCTTATCAGATAAACGGCAATTGCCAAGTACTCGATCAAGTAACGATGGAAGTCCGAAAAATGCTGGATACGGCATGGCGGCAAAACGTTTGCCAGAGGATGGAGCATTCAAGCTCACAGTGTCGGAGGGGGAGCCGAAGGAGCAGTCCATGTATCCAAAGACGTGACTCACCCACACCGGTCTTTCTTTCTTTCCCTGCACCCTTTGCGAGAATGGTACCGAGTTTGAAAGCGCGCACCACCAGACTCAGGAACAGCTTCTTCCCGCCTGTTATCAGGCTCCTGAACGGTCCATCCATCTACTAGGGTCCGATATACGTCTGTACCATTGAGGAAATTGCACTTTGACTATGGTCCACCCATTAGCTAGGGTAGTGTCCAATTCATCTCTACCCCATTGCAGATATTGAACTTTGTCAAGAGAACTGATGTGCTGCAACGCGAAGTAATAGTTTAGTTGATTAATTGATTGGTATGGATGTCAGGGGTGATGGGGCGAAGGCTGGCGAATGTATTTGAGAGGGAAAGACAGATCAGCCGTGATTGAATAGCTGAGTATACTTGAGGGGCCGAATGTCCTAATTCCGCTCCAATAACTTATGAACTTATGAACTATATTTTGCACATAGTATCTTCCTGCTGAACAATGCTTTTCATTGTACCTAAGTGCACGTGATTACAACAAACCTAATACTGAGCAAATTATCCCTTTCTGAAAACCGGTGCTCACGGAGGAAACACACACGGGTCACATGGAGAACGTGCAAACTCCACACACACAAACACAGTCAACACCCGAGGTCAGGATCGAACCCAGGTCTCTGCCGCTCTACCAGCTGATTTCGTGAGCCGCCCTTCAAGAAATTGAGCACTGCGCGAATATGCGTGAAACCCTTGCGCCGTGGACATGTTAATGTTGTCTGCATTGTTGCGATTTTGGTATGTGTGTTGCCAAAGCGAGCAGCTAGTGTTTCGAGTGATGGTGTTGAAAGCTGAGCAGGAACCGATGTCTTTTTTTAAAGAGACGCGACGTGGAAACATGCCCTTCGGCCCACTTAGACCTGGCCAACCACCGATCCCTGTGCACTAGCACTATCCTGTAGCAAGGAACTGTCTCTACTCGTATCATTGTTTATACTTGTCTTCAGCCAAGCCACAGTTGTTTTCAGCTAGGCCACAGTTTCATTTATAACATATATAACATATAACATATAACAACTACAGCATGGAAACAGGCCTGTCCGGCCCTACCAGTCCACGCCGACCATTCTCCCTGACCTAGTCTCATCTACCTGCACTCAGACCATAACCCTCCAATCCCGTCCTATCCATATACCTATCCAATTTACTCTTAAATAATAAAATCGAGCCAGCCTCCACCACTTCCTCCGGAAGCCCATTCCATACAGCCACAACCCTCTGAGTAAAGAAGTTCCCCCTCATGTTACCCCTAAACCTTTGTCCCTCAATTCTGAAGCTATGTCCCCTTGTTGGAATCTTCCCCACTCTCAAAGGGAAAAGCCTACCCACGTCAACTCTGTCCGTCCCTCTCAAAATTTTAAAAACCTCTATCAAGTCCCCCCTCAACCTTCTACGCTCCAAATAATAAAGACCCAACCTGTTCAACCTCTCTCTGTAGCCTAAGTGCTCAAACCCAGGCAACATTCTAGTAAATCTCCTCAGTACCCTCTCCATTTTGTCGACATCCTTCCTATAATTTGGGGACCAGAACTGCACACCATACTCCAGATTCGGCCTCACCAATGCCCTGTACAATTTCAACATTACATCCCAACTTCTATACTCGATGCTCTGATTTATAAAGGCAAGCATACCAAACGCCTTCTTCACCACCCTATCCACATGAGATTCCACCTTCAGGGAACAATGCACAGTTATTCCCAGATCCCTCTGTTCCACTGCATTCCTCAATTCCCTACCATTTACCCTATACGTCCTATTTTGATTTGTCCTACCAAAATGCAGCACCTCACACTTATCAGCATTAAACTCCATCTGCCATCTTTCAGCCCACCCTTCCAAAAGGCCCAAGTCTCTCTGTAGACTTTGAAAATCTACCTCACTATCAACTACTCCACCTATCTTAGTATCATCTGCATATTTACTAATCCAATTTGCCACACCATCATCCAGATCATTAATGTAAATGACAAACAACAGTGGACCCAACACAGATCCTTGGGGCACTCCACTAGACACTGGGCTCCAACCTGACATACAATTGTCAACCGTTACCCTCTGGTATCTCCCATTCAGCCATTGTTGAATCCATCTTGCAACCTCACTATTAATACCCAACGATTTAACCTTCTTAATCAACCTTCCATGTGGAACCTTGTCAAATGCCTTACTGAAGTCCATATAGACAACATCCACAGCCTTGCCCTTATCAATTTCCCTGGTAACCTCTTCAAAAAATTCAAGAAGATTAGTCAAACATGACCTTCCAGGCACAAATCCATGTTGACTGTTTCTAATCAGGCCTTGATTATCCAAATAATTATATATATTGTCCCTAAGTATCTTTTCCATTAATTTTCCCACCACAGACGTCAAACTAATAGGTCTATAATTGCTAGGTTTACTTTTAGAACCTTTTTTAAACAAAGGCACAACATGCGCAATGCGCCAATCTTCTGGCACCATCCCTGTTTCTAATGACGTTTGAAATATTTCCGTCATAG
The DNA here is from genome assembly GCF_053455715.1 of Rhinoraja longicauda. Classification (NCBI taxonomy): domain Eukaryota; kingdom Metazoa; phylum Chordata; class Chondrichthyes; order Rajiformes; family Arhynchobatidae; genus Rhinoraja; species Rhinoraja longicauda. The sequence continues at coordinate 2,497,052 of NC_135991.1, forward strand.
CCCCTGCTATTTCTGCACTAACTTCCCTCAATGTCCTAGGGAATATCCTATCAGGACCTGGAGACTTATCCACTTTTATATTCTTCAAAAGTGTCCGTACCTCCTCTTCTTTAATCCTCCTAATTTCCATCACTACTCTACTTGTTTCGCTTACCTCACATAATTCAATATCCTTCTCCTCGGTAAATACCGAAGAAAAGAAATTGTTTAATATCTCCCCCATTTCTTCCTGCTCAGCACATAGCTGTCCACTCTGACTCTCTAATGCACCAATTTTATCCCTCACTATCCTTTTGCTATTGACATATCTGTAGAACCCCTTGGGGTTTACTTTTACATTACTTGCCAAAGCAGCCTCATATCTTTTTTTCGCTTTTCTAATTTCCTTTTTAAGATTCCTTTTACATTCTTTATATTCCTCAAGAACCTCATTTACTCCCTGCCGCTTATATTTATTGTATATCTCCCTCTTTTTCCGAACCAAGTGTCCAATTTCCCTGGAAAACCACGGCTCTTTCAAATTATTATTCTTTCCTTTCCACCGAACAGGGACATAAAGACTCTGTACTCTCAAAATTTCACCTTTAAATATCCTCCATTTCTCTATTATATCCTTTTCATAAAACAACAATTTCCATTTCACTCCTTTTAAATCCTTTCTCATCTCCTCAAAATTAGCCTTTTTCCAATCCAAATCTCAACCCTTGGTCCAGATTTGACCTTCTCCATAATGATATTGAAACTAATGGCATTATGATCACTAGACCCAAAGTGCTCCTCAACACATACCTCCGTCACCTGACACATCTCATTTCCTAACAGGAGGTCCAACACTGCCCCTTCTCTGGTAGGCACCTCTACGTATTGCTGCAAAAAACTATCCTGCACACATTTTACAAACTCCAAACCATCCAGCCCTTTAACAGAATGTGATTCCCAGTCTACATACGGAAAATTGAAATCACCCACAATCACCACTCTGTGCTTACTACTAATATCTGCTATCTCCTTACATATTTGCTCTTCCAATTCTCGTTCCCTATTTGGCGGTCTATAATACACCCCTATAAGTGTTGCTAAACCTTTCTCATTTCTGAGTTCCACCCAAACAGCCTCCTTAATCGAGCCTTCTAGTCTGTCCTGCCAAAGCACTGCTGTGATATCCTCCCTGACAAGCAATGCAACACCCCACCTCTTGCCCCTCCGATTCTATCACATGTGAAACAATGAAATCCTGGAATATTTAATTGCCAATCGCAACCCTCCTGCAACCATGTTTCACTAATCGCCACAACATCATACTTCCAGATGTCAATCCAGGATCTAAGCTCATCCACCTTTCTTACAATGCTCCTAGCATTAAAATATACACATTTAAGGTACCCATCATTTCTTATTCTCAGTTTATTTCTTTTCCCTTCTTTCTCTCCTACATATTGGGTCTGAGTGTTTCCCTTTTCTGCCTCCTGCCTCACACACTGCCTTTTAGCTATCTGTGTTTGAGTCCCTCCCCCCAACCGTACTAGTTTAAAGTCTCCGCAGTTATTTTAGCAAATCTCCCCGCCAGGATATTGGTTCCCCTCGGGTTCAGATGCAACCCGTCCTTTTTGTACAGGTCATACTTCCCCCAGAAGAGGTCCCAATGATCCAGAAACTTGAAACCCTGCTCCCTGCACCAGTTCCTCAGCCACGTATTTATCCTCCACCTCACTCCATTCCTATTCTCACTATCGCGTGGCACAGGCAGTAAGCCTGAGATTATTACTTTGGAAGTCCTTTTTTTTTAACTCACTTCCTAGCCCCCTGAATTCTCCTTTCAGGTCCTCTTCCCTTATCCTACCTATATTGTTGGTACCTATATGTACCACGACATCTGGCTCCTCTCCCTCCCCTTTCAGGATATCCTGGACACGCTCAGACACATCCCGGACACCGGCACCAGGGAGGCAAACCACCATCCGGGTCTCCCGACTGCGTCCACAAAAACGCCTATCATCTATTTTTTTGCATATCTTTCATCCATTTGTTCTCTCTTTCAACGTCACTGGCTATATCTCTCGTTTCCCTTTCCCCTGACTCTCAGTCTGAAAAAGGGGCTCGACCCGAAACGTCACATATACTTTTTCCCCAGAGATGCAGTCTGACCCGCTGAGTTACTCCAGTTTTTTGTGTCTTTCTTCGCTCACATTGAGAACGTTCAAACTCTTTACAGACAACAACCAAAGTCAGGTTCGTACCCGCGTAGATTCAAAATGATGGAGTAAGTCAGCGGAACAGGCAGCATCCCTGGAGAGAAGGAATCGGTGACGATTTGGTTCATGACCCTTCTTCAGACTGAGAGTCAGGGGTGAAGGAGACTAGATTAAGGCGTGAAAATGGTCAAAGCAGAGGTTGCCGGGTCTCTGGGTGCTGTAAGGCAGCAACTTTACTTCTGCATTACCGTGCCACCAAGATGTACAACAGCTTGAATTATGTGTTCCTGTTATCTAGATGGTCCAGAACAGAGTGGAGAGCTGGTGAGATCGTATCTGCTGCTGACCTGATGTGGGGCAACTGAAGCAGATCCAGCTCACTTCTGTGGTGAAATATGATTCACACCATAACCCACCTGCTGAAGCGTTTTATTACGGTGGATTTCAGTGAAGTGCTACCAGACATTAGTTATCGTGGCAGGTCTCCATGGTCTTGGTTTAGTTTAGTTTAGTTTAGTTTAGTTTAGTTTAGTTTAGTTTAGTTTAGTTTAGTTTAGTTTAGTTTAGTTTAGTTTAGTTTAGTTTAGTTTAGTTTAGTTTAGTTTAGTTTAGTTTAGTTTAGTTTAGTTTAGTTTCGTTTCGTTTCGTTTCGTTTCGTTTCGTTTCGTTTCGTTTAGTTTCGTTTCGTTTCGTTTCGTTTAGTTTAGGTTAGGTTAGGTTAGGTTAGGTTAGGTTAGGTTAGGTTAGGTTAGGTTAGGTTAGGTTAGGTTAGGTTAGGTTAGGTTAGGTTAGGTTAGGTTAGGTTAGGTTAGGTTAGGTTAGGTTAGGTTAGGTTAGGTTAGGTTAGGTTAGGTTAGTTTAGTTTAGTTTAGTTTAGATTCGGTTAGTTTAGGGATACAGTACGGAATCAGGGCCTTTGACCAGCGATCCCTGCACATTAACACTGTCCTACGCGCACTTGAAACAATTTATACACACAACAAGCCAACTAACCTATACACGTTTGGAGTGTGCAAGGAAACCGAAGATCTCGGAGAAAACCCACGGGCCACGGGGAGAACGCACAAACTCCGTACAGACAGCACCCGTAGTCGGATAAAATCCGTTTGCCGGCAATGCAAGCGCTGTTAGGCTGCAAATCTACCGCTGCGTCACCGGGGCTGCCGTTAGTTCAGAGATACGGCATGGAAACAGGCTCTCCAGTCTAACAAGTCTCAACCGATCACCCGATCGCACTATTTGTACGGTATCCCACTTTGGCATCCAGTCCCAACACACTATGACAAACACACACACACGCAGATGGACAGCGCCTGAGGTCAGGATGAAACCCAGGTCTCTGGTGCTGTGAGGCAGCGGCTCAACCAGCTGCGCCACTGTGCTGCCAAATCCTCTTCTTGGGATCCACCACGATAGATGCCCTTTTGAAACAAGTGGGGATCTCAGAATGCAGAAGTGGGAGGTTGAAGATGTCCCTGAATGCAGCAGCCAGTTGATACGCGCAGGGCATTAGCGCTCGAGGAGGTACACTGTCTGGGCCGTATACATTGCGTGGATTCACCCTCTTCAAGGATGCTCTGTCGTCGGTGTCAGAGACCGAGATGACCGTGTCATGGGTAGTGAATCCTAATAGAGTCATAGAGTCACACAGAATGGAAATCGATCCTTTGCCCCAAATTGCTCCTGTCGACAATGTTGCCCCATCTACACTGGTCCCACCTGCTTGCGTTTGCCCCATACCCTTCCAAAACATTCCCATCCTTGAACCTCTCCAAACGTCCTCTAGCTATTGTGCCACGGTAGCAACATTTGCTGCTCCAGAAATATTTCTATTTTTTCTCGGTTTTCCTGTTCCACTGAGAGGTTACTGACCTGAAACGTCAACAATCTTTCTCTGTGGCCATAGATCCACAGAATAATAAGACTGGGACACAGCTCATCCATGCTGACTAAATGTGCCATCCCATTTTTTTTGTCAATACTCCCCTGCACATTTTGTATCCTTGCACCATGTTGTCAAGCTGAATAGGGTACAGAAAATATTTACGAGGATGTTCCCAGGACTAGAGGGTCTGAGCTACAGGGAGAGGTTGAGTGGGCTGGGACTCTATTCCTAGGAACGGCGGATGAGGGGTGATCTTCCGGAGGTGGGCCTATCAACGAAACACCAAGGAAGGAGGTTGCCCACCTAATGA
>NC_135991.1:2501938-2526739 GCF_053455715.1 Rhinoraja longicauda
TCTCAACCCGAGACTGCGAGCTCCTTAATGTTAAAGTCCGCAGGCCACGGTTGGAGCACCGATCCGGGGCAAGGGATCACACGCTCCGATGGTAAGTCCACGACCCCGCGGTGGGGCTCAAAGTGAGTCCCAGGCAAGGCCGCCAGCTCCACGATGTTAGGCCGCAGAGTGACCGGAGATACGATCCGGAAAGCATTCGCATCTCCGGCAAGGTAACAGATGGGAAAAAAAGGTTCCCCCGACCCCCTCCCCCACATAAAACAAACCAGAGAACATTAACACATACTCTTTAAACACACCAAAAATAACAACAAAAAGATGAAAAAGACAGACAGACTGTAGGCGAGGCTGCCATCGCAGCACCACCCAGTGGTTAAAATTTCACTGGATGCATCTGTTCTCATCAAAATCCCAGTCCCACACGAGTAAGGTTATTTTTGCAAGGAATAGAAGTGTGAAAACGCACACCTCGAGATTATCAAGGATGAGTCTCACCCCTCTTCTCCCCTCGCCCATCGGGAAAAAGGTGCAGAAGTGTGAAAACACACACCTCCAGATTCAGGGACAGTTTCTTCCCAGCTGTTATCAGACAACTGAACCATCCTACCACCACCAGTGGGCAGTCTTGAAGTACTATCTACCTCATTGGTGACCCTCTGACTATCCTTGATTGGGCTTTGCAGGGCTAAACCTTGCACTGAATGTTATTCCCTTATCATGCAGGTGCACTGTAAATGGCTCGATTGTAACCATGTATTGTCTTTCCGCTGACTGGCTGGCACACAACAAAAGCTTTTTTCTGTACCTCGGTACACATGCTAATAAAATAAACTAACTAAACCAACTAAGGATGATCCCTGAACAAGGACGTACAATGGTCAGGGGTGGTTGAAAAGGTCGGGGATCACTGACCTTTGATCAGGTAGACGGGGACACAGTTCTCAATTAAGGGCAGTAAGGATAAGGCAGTCATTGTTTACTTTAGTTCAGGCTGCGTGAAGTGTAGATGGAGTCGATGTTAGGAGCATATAGGGGCAATGCAAACCTGATAATAACAGTGCAAAAACTGGAGGTGTCACGATGATCCAGATATGAACCAGGAGGATTCTGGTGCTGTGGTGTGTGTGTGTGAACAGGGAATGTTTACAATCCATGTTTCTCCCCACTCACTGCTGAACATCTGTTGTTTCAGTTGAGTTCATTGTCACATGTACCGAGGTACAGTGAAAGGCTTTTGTTGCGTGCGATGTACTAGGTCTCCTCTATTGTCAGAGTGAGGCTAAACGCAAATTAGAGGAACGGCATCTCATATTTGGTTTGGGCAGCTCACAGCCCAGTGGTATGAACATTGATTTCTCTCACTTCAGGTAGCCCCGGCATTCCCTCTCTCTCCATCCCTCCCCCACCCAAGTCGCACCAGTTTCTTGTTTTCACCCAACAAACAACTAACAATGTCCTGTTTCCTTTATCATTGATTATTTTTAAAATATCTTTCATTCATTGTTCTTTATCTCTCCACATCATCGTCTATATATCTCTCGTTTCCCTTATCTTTAACCAGTCTGAAGAATGGTCTCAACCTGACATGGCACCCATTCCTTCTCTCCAGAGAAGCTGCCTGTCCCGCTGAGTTACTCCAGCTTTTTGTGTCTATCAGTGGAAAGACCATACATGATTACAATCGAGCCATTTGCAGTGTATAGATACGTAACAAGGGAATAACGTTTAGTACAAGTTAAAGCCAGCAAAGATACGATAGAACTTTATTTATCCCGGAGGGAAATGGGTCTGTCACCAGTCAAAGGACACAATGACAAGGCATTGAAAATGTCATGTGCAATATAATAATAATGAAATTAAAGTGACCAGTTATTGCACAGCCCACATGTAATATTGCACAAACATGAAATTAAAATGTCGAGTGGAAATGAGTAAAATGTAAAAGTCCAGGATACGGGATGTGCTAAGATTGGAGGGGGAGTCAGTCTACCCCACGACAGAAAGGGCAGGAGCGTTACAGTCCGATCAAGGCTCGTCCGAGGGTCACTAGTGAGGATGACGGTAGTTCAGCACTGATCTCTGGTTGTGGTGGGATGGTTCAGTTGCCGGTAACAGCTGGGAAGGAACTGTTGAGTGAATGAGTGAATAATACGGAGCACTTACCAATAACATGGAGCTGTGTTGCAGGGTAGGTGTACTTTTCTCCCTCTTCGAATTCAACTCTGAAAAGATAAGGACCGGCATCTCGCTGCGTGACGTTGTCTATAACCAGGGAACAGTTGCCGTCACTCAGGACTCCTGACAGCCGGGTCCGATGCTGAAACTTTGTTGATACTTGACTGGGATCCACGGAGTGGAAGGCTACAGACTTAGAGTTCGTATTATCACTGTTATACCAGATTTCAGTCCGTAGTTTATCCTTCTGACCCACCGGGTACCAGTAGCGACACGGAATCCGTGCACACAAACCATTCTGCGCTGTCACTTCTGGTGGAATGTCCGCACCCCACTGTCCCGACATCACGGCTGGTGGAGAGAAGGAACAATCTTTAGCAGTCAACACCTTGTGAGATCACTGGACCCACTTTAGTTGGGTTCAGAGATACAGCGTGGAAACAGGCCATTCGGCCCATCGGGTCCGCGCCGACCAGCGATCCCCGCACACTAATACTATCCTATTGGATATATATAATCTAATCTTACTAAAACTCTCACTTGTATGTATATTTGTAACAGTGATTTCGGCTGATATCTGCAAAACGGTGAGGCGTAGCGCCACAATTTTTGCACCGCATTAATCACACCGCTGGACGCTTGCCGAAAATGATATTTGTATTTAATTCGGCCGTATAGTTTTTAAGTTACAGAGGTTTAAAAGTCACAAAAAAAAACTCTCATTTTTTCGGCTGATTTCCGGCAAAAAGGGTGAACCGTAGCGGCACGATTTTTGAACCGCCTTAATCACGACGCTGAACGCTGGTGGAAAATGATGTTTTTATTTGATTCGGTCGTATATTTGTAAAGTTATGGAGGTTTTAGTTTTTTTTTAAAAATCCAGCCGTTTTTTCCATGGCCTTCAGCGTGTGACGTCAAAATGCCCACGTGACAAGAAGGCTTTCAGCGTGGGGCTGCTGTGCGTCTGTGCTTATGGGCTCCCCGCTCCCCTCTCCTCTCTCCCCTCTCCTCTCTCCCACACCCGGGACATCCTCTCCCCGCTATCCCCCCCCCGGACCTTTCACTGATGCGCTCCCCACCCCCCCCCCGGACCTTTCACTGATGCGCTCCCCACCCCCCCCCCCCCCGGACCTTTCACTGATGCGCTCCCCCCCCCCCCCCCCCCCGGACCTTTCACTGATGCGCTCCCCCCCCCCCCCCCCCCCCCGGACCTTTCACTGATGCGCTCCCCACCCCCCCCCCCCCGGACCTTTCACTGATGCGCCCCCCCCCCCCCCCCGGACCTTTCACTGATGCGCTCCCCAACCCCCCCCCCCCGGACCTTTCACTGATGCGCTCCCCCCCCCCCCCCCGGACCTTTCACTGATGCGCTCCCCCCCCCCCCCCCCCGGACCTTTCACTGATGCGCTCCCCACCCCCCCCCCCCCCCGGACCTTTCACTGATGCGCTCCCCACCCCCCCCCCCGGACCTTTCACTGATGCGCTCCCCACCCCCCCCCCCCCCCCGGACCTTTCACTGATGCGCTCCCCACCCCCCCCCCCCCCCCGGACCTTTCACTGATGCGCTCCCCCACCCCCCCCCCGGACCTTTCACTGATGCGCTCCCCCCCCCCCCCCCCCCCGGACCTTTCACTGATGCGCTCCCCACCCCCCCCTCCCCCCCCCGGACCTGTTGGTGCTGGGGGCAAGAGAGAGTAGCGGAAAGGGGTGTGCTGGGGAAAGGGGGGAGAGTAAGAGTGTGTCTGGGGGAGAGAGAATGGTGGCGGGGTCTGAGAATGGGGACTGGGGAGGGGGACAACAGGGGTCGTCCGGAGGGGGCTTGGTGGTGGGGGAGATAGGGGTACTGGGAAAAGGGGAGGTCGTGGGGAAAGGGGGGGGTGTGGGGAGAGTAAGATTGGGGTTGGGGGAGGAGAGAATGGGGGGAGGAGAAAATGGGGGGTGTGGGGACGGGCCCAATGGGCCCTCTTTGCTAGTATATATATATTTGTGTAAGAAACAGAATGATTCAACCACCAGAGACAGGATGATTAATACCTAAAGGAATGTAGAAGGGGGGGGGGGGGGGAACTGAGGGTTTGTGAGAGACAGGAGGATTAAACCCAGAGACAGGATGATAAAAATTTAACACTGCCTTTGTTAAGACACTGAGGGAATGTTTGTGGACAGAGATAAGATACACAATCAGCTACAATCTTAAGAAGGTGTCAACAAGGCAGGAAAGGGTTAAAATGAGTCATGAAGATAGCTACTGCGCTTGCTCAATGAAGCAAATGAATATTGCAAACATGCCCCTGATCCTGAAACTGCTAATTAACATTTACATGCGATGTATGATCTGGGAGTTACCCATGGGCGGTACAGAAGATTGTGCACCTCAGCGCTCTGATTGGAAGGAGCCCGAAGGGGAGGGGGATCCAACGAAGGGGAGAGAAATTCAAATAAGTTGTATTGTATAAAGAGAAGGCACTGTCTTTGTCTCGGTGTGTGTCGATTTGGAGAGGCACCCGGCTCTGCAGACTCGTAATAAATAGTTCTTGTTTCAACGACTTTGTCTCTGGCATCGTGATTGTGAGCACCAAAGTTACATCTCACATTTGTAAATAGGATATAGGATATATGTTCTATATAGGATATATGTTCTATATAGGATACCCACTAGGGCCAATTTTAACATTTAACAAGCCAATTAACCTAAAAAACCTGTACGTCTTTGGAGTGTGGGAGGAAACTGAGGAGCTCGGAGAAAACGCACGCAGGGCACGGGGAGAACGTACAAACTCCGTACAGACCAACACCCGTAGTCAGGATGGGCCCCGGGTCTCCGGCGCTGCAAGCGCTGTAAGGCAGCAACTCTACCGCTGCGCCGCCGTGACACTTTCCACGCCTTTTATCCGGCGCTGTGGACATGGTGTGTACAGAGCTCCCTCCTCACCCCCCTCCCACAGAGCGGCGCTCCCTCCTCAACCCCCCCCCTCCCACAGCGCGGCGCTCCCTCCTCACCGTCCCTCCCACAGCGCGGCGCTCACACCTCACCCCCTCCCACAGCACGGCGCTCCCTCCTCACCGCCCCCCCCACAGCGCTCCCTCCTCACCGCCCCCCCCACAGCGCTCCCTCCTCACCGCCCCTCCCCCCACAGCGCTCCCTCCTCACCGCCCCCCCCACAGCGCTCCCTCCTCACCGCCCCCCCCGCCACAGCACTCCCTCCTCACCGCCCCTCCCCCCACAGCGCTCCCTCCTCACCGCCCCCCCCACAGCGCTCCCTCCTCACCGCCCCCCCGCCACAGCGCTCCCTCCTCACCGCCCCCCCCCCCACAGCGCTCCCTCCTCACCGCCCCCCCCACAGCGCTCCCTCCTCACCGCCCCCCCCCCCCCCACAGCGCTCCCTCCTCACCGCCCCCCCCCCCACAGCGCTCCCTCCTCACCGCCCCTCCCCCCACAGTGCTCCCTCCTCACGGCCCCCCCCACAGCGCTCCCTCCTCACCGCCCCTCCCCCCACAGCGCGGCGCTCCCTCCTCACCGCCCTCCCACAGAGCAGCGCTCCCTCCTCACCCCCCCCCACAGCACGGCGCTACCTCCTCACCCACCCCTCCCACAGCACGGTTCTCCCTCCTCAACCCCCCCCCCCCCCCACAGTGCGTCCCTCCCTCCTTTGCTACACAATATTCCATCTGCCACTTCTCTGCCCACTCTCCCAACCTGTCCAAATCCTTCTGCAGACTCCCTGCTTTCTCTACACTACCTGCCCCTCCACCAATTTTCGTGTCATCCGCAAACTTGGCCACAAATCCCGCAAACTTGGCCACAAATCCTTCAATCCCCTCGTCCAAATCATTAATATACAACATGAAGTGTAGTGGTGTGTTGGAAGGAACTGCAGATGCTGGTCTAAACCAAAGATAAACACAAAAGTCAGCGGGTCAGGCAGCATCTCTGGAGAGAAGGAATGGGTGATGTTTTGGGTCGAGACCTTTCTTCAGACTGAGAGGCACAGGAAAGGGAAATGAGAGATATGGACGATGATGTAGAGAAACACAGAACAAAGAATGAAAGATATGTAAAAAAGTGACAATGATAAAGAAAACAGGCAATTGTTCACTGTTTGCTGAGTGAAAATGAGAAGCTGGTGTGACTTGGGTAGGGGAGAGATAGAGAGAGGGGGAATGCAGGGGTTACTTAAGTTAGAGAAATCAATATTCATACCGAAGGTAGACACAAAATACTGGAGTAACTCAGCGGGACAGGCAGCATCTCTGGAGAGAAGGAATGGGTGACGTTTCGGGTCGAGACTCTTCTACCGTCTGAAGAAGGGTCTCGACCCGAAACGTCACCCTTTCCTTCTCTCCAGAGATGCTGCCTGTCCCGCTGGGTTACTCCAGTGTTTTGTGTCTACCTTTGATTTAAACCAGCATCTGCAGTTCTTTCCTACTGAATATTCATACCACTGGGTTGTAAGCTGCCCAAGCGAAATGTGAGATGCTGTTCCTCCAATTTGCGCTGGGCCTCACTCTGACAGTGGAGGAATCCCAGGACAGATAGGTCAGTGTGGGAATAGGAGGGGGAGTTAAAGTGTTTGGCAACTGGGAGATTAGGTAGGTCCAGGCGGACTGAGCGAAGGTGTTCAGCGAAACGATCGTAGCGATCCCAGCACCAAACCTTGTGGAACTGCGTTAGTCACCAACCAGTAAAAGCCCCCTCGCCAGAAAACACTTCTGAGTTGCTGCTGATGGTACCTTGGAGAAGGGACAGGAGGAAGAACGATCTCCCGATCATTGTCCGATCTCAGATATCCCGTCACTGTCCCGATGTCCCGGTCTGGAAGAGAAAATAATTGCAGTAAAACTCCAATCTATCTATTGCAGTAAAAACCAATCTATCTATCTATACATCTATCTAGCTATATACTAAAACTCTCGTTTGTTTGTTTGTTTGTTCCTGAACTGCCAAAACGATACATGATAGTGCAACAATTTTAGGCCCATCTTACTCACCGTCGTCCCTTTTTGTGCAAATGGAAGATGTTTCATTGAAATCGGTGTTATATTTTAAAAGTTATTCACATTGTAAAGTTTAAATCTATCTTCTAGGGAGGGAGGGGGATAAGGGGGTTGAGGGAAATGGAGCGGGGGGAGGGGAAGGGGAACGGTGGGGGGGGAGGGGAAGGGGAAGGGGAGGGGTGGGGGAGGGGGGTCGAGGGAGTTGGGGAAGAGAGGGTGATGTAGGAGAGGTTTGGGCCCAACGGGTCCACTTGCTCTAGTATATTACTAAAACACTCATTTTGTTTGTTTGCCCATACGTACCCGAAATACAGCCAAATATGGTACATGGTGGCGCAACAATTTTAGGCCCACATTACTCACATAGAAACATAGAAAATAGGTGCAGGAGTAGGCCATTCGGCCCTTAGAGCCTGCACCGCCATTCAATATGATCATGGCTGATCATCCATCTCAGTAGCCTATACCTGCCTTCCCTCCATACCCCCTGATCCCTTTAGCAAAAAGGGCCACATCTAACTCCCTCTTAAATATAGCCAATGAACTGGCCTCAACTACCTTCTGTGGCAGAGAATTCCACAGACTCACCACTCTCTGTGTGAAGAAATGTTTTCTCATCTCGGTCCTAAAAGACTTCCCCCTTATCCTTAAGTTGTGACCCCTGGTTCTGGACTTCCCCAACATCGGGAACAATCTTCCCGCATCTAGCCTCTCCAACCCCTTAAGAATTATATATGTTTCTATAAGATCCCCCCTCAGTCTTCTAAATTCCAGCGAGTGCAAGCCCAGTCTATCCAGTCTTTCCTTTAAAATATCTATTTTAAACTTTAATAAATATGATTGGTTCTACCACCTCCCCCCACGTGGGGTCCGGCACACCCTGATTGGCTACCTCCATGTTTGACGTCACAATGGAAACCCAACGGGTCCGCGCCTGCGTAGTTGGGGCCGGTTGATCTAATACTTACACAAGATGGCTGCCAGATCTGCGCGTGCGCAGTTGGTGGAGGGTTGCCGCTCGGAAGGGGCGGGACCCGCCCGAGTGTTGGGAGTTGCGGCCAATGGGGGGGGGAGATCTCTCCTGCTCCTGGCCGCCGCAATGGCCCCCGGGGCCGTGGTGAGCGGCTCCCTCCCCTTTCCTCTTCCCCCTCGTCCACCCCCGGCCCCGGGGGAGTTTTAAGGGGGGGTTGAGGGGGGAAGGAGTGGGTAAGTGTCGTCAGAATCTCAGCTCCCCCACGCCGGGAGATCTGACCTTGGGTCGGGGCTGGTCGAACCTTCTGCGTCTTGGAGCTTCCTGACATCAGTCTCTACCCGAGACTGTGAGCTCCTCAATGTTGAAGTCCACAGGCCGCGTTTGGAGCGTCGATTCCAGGCAAGGGATCACATGCTTTGATGGTAAGTCCACGGCCCCATCGTGGGGCACAAAGTCAGTCCTGAGCAAGGCTTCCAGCTCCAAGATATTAGGCCGCAGAGCGACCGGAGATACGATCCGGAAAATAATCGCATCTCCGGCATTTGAGCCCCGTACCTGAGGAAGGATGTGCTGGCTCTGGAGAGGGTCCAGAGGAGGTTTACAAGAACGATCCCAGGAATGAGTGGGTTTGCATATGATGAGCGTTTGTCGGCACTGGGCCTGTACTCGCTGGAGTTTAGAAAAATGAGGGGAACATCATTGAAACTACCGAATAGTGAAAGGCTTGGAGAGAGTGGATGTGACCAGGAAATTTCGAATAGTGGGAGAGGTCACAGCCTCAGAATTAAAGGACGTTCTTTTATGAAGGACATGAGGAGGAATTTCTTTAGTCAGAGGATGGCGAATCTGTGGAATTCTTTGCCACAGAAGGATGTGGAGGCCAAGTCAAGGTTTCAAGGTCAGTTTATTGTCACATGTACCAATTGAGGGACAATGAAATTTGAATTACCGGAGAGCCATACTAAAAAATTAGTACGGGTGTCAGGGGTTATGGGGAGAAGGCAGGAGAATGGGGTTAGGTGGGAGTGACAGATCAGCCATGATTGAAAGGTGGAGTAGACTTGCTGGGCCGAATGGCCTAATTCTGCTCCTATCACTTCGGACCTTATGAGCAATCTAGTTGCCTTCTGTTGGTTTTTAAAAGCTTCCCAAAGCTCCAGAACTAGGGGTCACAGCTTAAGGATAAGGGGGAAGTCTTTTAGGACCGAGATGAGAAAACATTTCTTCACACAGAGTGGTTAGTCTGTGGAATTCTCTGCCACAGAAGGTAGTTGAGGCCAGTTCATTGGCTATATTTAAGAGGTAGTTAGATTTGGCCCTTTTTGCTAAAGGGATCAGGGGGTATGGAGAGAAGGCAGGTACAGGTTACTGAGCTGGATGATCAGCCATGATCATATTGAATGGCGGTGCAGGCTCGAAGGGCCGAATGGCCTACTCCTGCACCTATTTTCTATGTCTATGTCTATGTTAGACTTCCCGCTAATCTTTGCCAAGTAACATGATGGCGCACAGTGGCACAGCATTAGAGTTGATGCCTCACAGCGCCAGAGACCCGACTTCGATCCAGATAACAGGTGCGGTCTGTACGGAGTTTGTACGTTCTCCCTGTGACCTGCGTGGGTTTCCTCCGGAATCTCCGGTTTCATTCCATGCTCCAAAGAGGTACGGGTTTGTAGGTTAATTAGACTTCGGTAAAAAATATATATTTGTCCCAAGTGTGTGTAGGATAGCGTTGGTCGCTGGTCGGCGCGGGCCGAACGGCCTGTTTCTGCTCTGTATCACTAAACTAAACATAGAACTAGTGCGTGAATGGGTGATCACTGGTCAGCACGGACTCGATGGGCCAAAGGGCTTGTTTCCACGCTGTACCTCTAAACTAAACACAGAACTAGTGTGTAAACGGGTGAACGCTGGTCGGCGCAGACTCGTTGAGCCGAAGGGCCTGTTTCCATGCTATACCTATAAACTAGAAAACTAAACTCAACTGATATCAGGTCATACTGGCCAGCCATGTGGTTACGTTCCACAAGGTGCCTGGTACATGCATTAGGGAAGGTATCTGAGCAACAGCCTGGGGCTCTAAGCTGATCATTACTAACGTGGAAGTACATATAACATATAACAACTACAGCATGGAAACAGGCCTGTCCGGCCCTACCAGTCCACGCCGACCATTCTCCCTGACCTAGTCTCATCTACCTGCACTCAGACCATAACCCTCCAATCCCCTCCTATCCATATACCTATCCAATTTACTCTTAAATAATAAAATCGAGCCAGCGTCCACCACTTCCACCGGAAGCCCATTCCATACAGCCACAACCCTCTGAGTAAAGAAGTTCCCCCTCATGTTACCCCTAAACCTTTGTCCCTCAATTCTGAAGCTATGTCCCCTTGTTGGAATCTTCCCCACTCTCAAAGGGAAAAGCCTACCCACGTCAACTCTGTCCGTCCCTCTCAAAATTTAAAAAACCTCTATCAAGTCCCCCCTCAACCTTCTACGCTCCAAAGAATAAAGACCCAACCTGTTCAACCTTTCTCTGTAGCCTAAGTGCTGAAACCCAGGCAACATTCTAATAAATCTCCTCTGTACCCTCTCCATTTTGTCGACATCCTTCCTATAATTTGGCAACCAGAACTGCACACCATACTCCAGATTCGGCCTCACCAATGCCCTGTACAATTTCAACATTACATCCCAACTTCTATACTCGATGCTCTGATTTATAAAGGCAAGCATACCAAACGCCTTCTTCACCACCCTATCCACATGAGATTCCACCTTCAGGGAACAATGCACAGTTATTCCCAGATCCCTCTGTTCCACTGCATTCCTCAATTCCCTACCATTTACCCTGTACGTCCTATTTTGATTTGTCCTACCAAAATGCAGCACCTCACACTTATCAGCATTAAACTCCATCTGCCATCTTTCAGCCCACCCTTCCAAAAGGCCCAAGTCTCTCTGTAGACTTTGAAAATCTACCTCACTATCAACTACTCCACCTATCTTAGTATCATCTGCATATTTACTAATCCAATTTGCCACACCATCATCCAGATCATTAATGTAAATGACAAACAACAGTGGACCCAACACAGATCCTTGGGGCACTCCACTAGACACTGGCCTCCAACCTGACATACAATTGTCAACCGTTACCCTCTGGTATCTCCCATTCAGCCATTGTTGAATCCATCTTGCAACCTCACTAGTAATACCCAACGATTTAACCTTCTTAATCAACCTTCCATGTGGAACCTTGTCAAATGCCTTACTGAAGTCCATATAGACAACATCCACAGCCTTGCCCTTATCAATTTCCCTGGTAACCTCTTCAAAAAATTCAAGAAGATTAGTCAAACATGACCTTCCAGGCACAAATCCATGTTGACTGTTTCTAATCAGGCCTTGTTTATCCAAATAATTATATATATTGTCCCCAAGTATCTTTTCCATTAATTTTCCCACCACAGACGTCAAACTAATAGGTCTATAATTGCTAGGTTTACTTTTAGAACCTTTTTTAAACAAAGGCACAACATGCGCAATGCGCCAATCTTCCGGCACCATCCCTGTTTCTAATGACGTTTGAAATATTTCCGTCATAGCCCGTGCTATTTCTGCACTAACTTCCCTCAATGTCCTAGGGAATATCCTATCAGGACCTGGAGACTTATCCACTTTTATATTCTTCAAAAGTGTCCGTACCTCCTCTTCTTTAATCCTCCTAATTTCCATCACTACTCTACTTGTTTCGCTTACCTCACATAATTCAATATCCTTCTCCTCGGTAAATACCGAAGAAAAGAAATTGTTTAATATCTCCCCCATTTCTTCCGGCTCAGCACATAGCTGTCCACTCTGACTCTCTAATGGACCAATTTTATCCCTCACTATCCTTTTGCTATTGACATATCTGTAGAACCCCTTGGGGTTTACTTTTACATTACTTGCCAAAGCAGCCTCATATCTTTTTTTCGCTTTTCTAATTTCCTTTTTAAGATTCCTTTTACATTCTTTATATTCCTCAAGAACCTCATTTACTCCCTGCCGCTTATATTTATTGTATATCTCCCTCTTTTTCCGAACCAAGTGTCCAATTTCCCTGGAAAACCACGGCTCTTTCAAATTATTATTCTTTCCTTTCCACCGAACAGGGACATAAAGACTCTGTACTCTCAAAATTTCACCTTTAAATATCCTCCATTTCTCTATTATATCCTTTTCATAAAACAACAATTTCCATTTCACTCCTTTTAAATCCTTTCTCATCTCCTCAAAATTAGCCTTTCTCCAATCCAAAATCTCAACCCTTGGTCCAGATTTGACCTTCTCCATAATGATATTGAAACTAATGGCATTATGATCACTAGACCCAAAGTGCTCCTCAACACATACTTCCGTCACCTGACCCATCTCATTTCCTAACAGGAGGTCCAACACTGCCCCTTCTCTGGTAGGCACCTCTACGTATTGCTGCAAAAAACTATCCTGCACACATTTTACAAACTCCAAACCATCCAGCCCTTTAACAGAATGTGATTCCCAGTCTATATACGGAAAATTGAAATCACCCACAATCACCACTCTGTGCTTACTACTAATATCTGCTATCTCCTTACATATTTGCTCTTCCAATTCTCGTTCCCTATTTGGCGGTCTATAATACACCCCTATAAGTGTTGCTAAACCTTTCTCATTTCTGAGTTCCACCCAAACAGCCTCCTTAATCGAGCCTTCTAGTCTGTCCTGCCAAAGCACTGCTGTGATATCCTCCCTGACAAGCAATGCAACACCCCCACCTCTTGCCCCTCCGATTCTATCACATCTGAAACAATGAAATCCTGGAATATTTAATTGCCAATCGCAACCCTCCTGCAACCATGTTTCACTGATCGCCACAACATCATACTTCCAGATGTCAATCCAGGCTCTAAGCTCATCCACCTTTCTTACAATGCTCCTAGCATTAAAATATACACATTTAAGGGACCCATCATTTCTTATTCTCAGTTTATTTCTTTTCCCTTCTTTCTCTCCTACATATTGGGTCTGAGTGTTTCCCTTTTCTGCCTCCTGCCTCACACACTGCCTATTAGCTATCTGTGTTTGAGTCCCTCCCCCCAACCGTACTAGTTTAAAGTCTCCGCAGTTATTTTAGCAAATCTCCCCGCCAGGATATTGGTTCCCCTCGGGTTCAGATGCAACCTGTCCTTTTTGTACAGGTCATACTTCCCCCAGAAGATGTCCCAATGATCCAGAAACTTGAAACCCTGCTCCCTGCACCAGTTCCTCAGCCACGTATTTATCCTCCACCTCACTCCATTCCTATTCTCACTATCGCGTGGCACAGGCAGTAAGCCTGAGATTATTACTTTGGAAGTCCTTTTTTTTAACTCTCTTCCTAGCCCCCTGAATTCTCCTTTCAGGACCTCTTCCCTTATCCTACCTATATTGTTGGTACCTATATGTACCACGACCTCTGGCTCCTCTCCCTCCCCTTTCAGGATATCCTGGACACGCTCAGACACATCCCGGACACCGGCACCAGGGAGGCAAACCACCATCCGGGTCTCCCGACTGCGTCCACAGAAACGCCTATCTGACCCCCTCACTATAGAGTCCCCTATTACTACTGCTCTCCTCTTCCTTTCCCTACCCTTCTGAGCAACAGGGCCGGACTCCTTGCCAGAGGCCCGGGCACCGTCGTTGCCCCTAGGTAGGCTGTCCCCCCCAACAGTACTTAAACAGGAGTACTTATTTCCAAGGGTACAGCCACCGGGGTACTCCCTAGTCCCTGCCTCTGTTCCTTGCCCCCCCTAACAGTGACCCACTTGTCTACCTCCCGTGGTCTAGGAGTGACCACCTCTCTGTAACTCCTATCTATAACCTCCTCACTCTCCCTGATCAGACGGAGGTCATCAATCTGCCGCTCCAGGTTCCTAATACGGTCCCTTAGGAGCCCCATCTCGTCACACCTGGCGCAGGTGTGGATGTCTGGAAGACTATCAGACTCCCAGATGCCCCACATCTGACACCCAGAACAAAAAACTGCCCTGGCAGTCATACTCTCCAAACAAAGCCCCGCGCTCGGTTACTAAACCTACCGCCCGGCCGCTACTCCAACCGCTCCAACCGCCCACCCAAAAGAACTGAGTGATCTCCTGGGAGAGGCGAAAAACCGGATAAAAAACCCAGGCCAATTTGGGAAAAAATCCGGGAAATTCCTCTCCGACCCCAAGCTAGGTGATCGAAACTAGTCCGGGAGATCACACAGGTCTTACTCCTTACTATCCCCACACAATCCCCACACAATACTTCCCAAGCAACACAGCTTGGTGCTGCTGCTTCTTGCTGCTGCTGCTTCTTGCTGCTGCTGCTTCTTGCTGCTGCTGCTTCTTGCTGCTGCTGCTTCTTGCTGCTGCTGCTTCTTGCTGCTGCTGCTTCTTGCTGCTGCTGCTTCTTGCTGCTGCTGCTTCTTGCTGCTGCTGCTTCTTGCTGCTGCTGCTTCTTGCTGCTGCTGCTTCTTGCTGCTGCTGCTTCTTGCTGCTGCTGCTTCTTGCTGCTGCTGCTTCTTGCTGCTGCTGCTTCTTGCTGCTGCTGCTTCTTGCTGCTGCTGCTTCTTGCTGCTGCTGCTTCTTGCTGCTGCTGCTTCTTGCTGCTGCTGCTTCTTGCTGCTGCTGCTTCTTGCTGCTGCTGCTTCTTGCTGCTGCTGCTTCTTGCTGCTGCTGCTTCTTGCTGCTGCTGCTTCTTGCTGCTGCTGCTTCTTGCTGCTGCTGCTTCTTGCTGCTGCTGCTTCTTGCTGCTGCTGCTTCTTGCTGCTGCTGCTTCTTGCTGCTGCTGCTTCTTGCTGCTGCTGCTTCTTGCTGCTGCTGCTTCTTGCTGCTGCTGCTTCTTGCTGCTGCTGCTTCTTGCTGCTGCTGCTTCTTGCTGCTGCTGCTTCTTGCTGCTGCTGCTTCTTGCTGCTGCTGCTTCTTGCTGCTGCTGCTTCTTGCTGCTGCTGCTTCTTGCTGTTGCTGCTGCTGCTTCTTGCTGCTGATGCTTGCTGCTGCTGATTGCTGCTGCTGCTGCTGCTGCTGCTGATTGCTGCTGCTGCTGATTGCTGCTGCTGCTGCTGATTGCTGCTGCTGCTGCTGATTGCTGCTGCTGCTGCTGATTGCTGCTGCTACTGCTGATTGCTGCTGCTACTGCTGATTGCTGCTGCTCCTGCTGATTGCTGCTGCTACTGCTGATTGCTGCTGATTGCTGCTGCTACTGCTGATTGCTGCTGCTACTGCTGATTGCTGCTGCTGCTGCTGATTGCTGCTGCTGCTGCTGATTGCTGCTGCTGCTGCTGATTGCTGCTGCTGCTGCTGATTGCTGCTGCTGCTGATTGCTGCTGCTGCTGCTGATTGCTGCTGATTGCTGCTGCTGATTGCTGCTGCTAAGTAAGAGGCTATTCATACAGAGGTTGATGAGGGGTCGTGTGGAACAAGCTGCCGGAGGAAGTAGTTGAGGCAAGTACAATAGCAATATTTAGTTTAGTTAAGAGATACTACATGAAAACAGGCCCTTCGGCCCATCGAGTCCATGCCGACCAGCGACCACACATTCACCCTCCAGTTCAACGTTTAGTATAGAGATACAGCGCGGAAACAGGACCTTCGGCCCACCGAGACCACGCTGACTATCAATCACCCATTCACACACTAGTTCTATGTTTAGTTTGGTGATGCAGCATGGAAACAGGTCCTTCGGCCCAACGAGTCTGTGACGACCAGCGGTTCCCACACACTAACGCGACCCTACACACGCTAGGGACAATTTATAATTACACCAAGCCAATTAACCTACAAACCTGGAGTGTGGGTGGGAACCGGAGATCCCGGAGAAAACCCACGCAGGTCACGGTGAGAACGTACAAACTCTGTACAAACAGCTCCTATAGTCAGGATCGAACCAGGTCTCTGGCGCTGAGAAGTAGCAACTTTACCGCTGCGCCACCGTGCCGCCCTTTAAAAGACACTTGCGCAGGTACATGGAGAGGAAAGGTTTAGTGGGATACGGGCCAAATGCAGGAAAATGGGACTAGTTTGGATGGGGTATCTTGGACAGCGGAAATTCCTCCCCCTCTCACCAGAAAACATTGTGAAGAGTTTTAGGCCCCATATCTGAGGGAGGACGTGTTGGCGTTGGACAGGGTCCAGAGAAGGTTCACGAGAACGATCCCAAGGAATAAGTGGGTTCACATACGATGAGCGTTTCGCGGCACTGGGCCTCGACTCGCTGGAGTTGAGAAGGATGAGAGGGAACCTCATTGAAACATATAGAACAGTGAAAGTCCTGGATAGAGTGGATGTGGAGAGGATGTTTCCACGAGTGGAAGAGGTCAGATCCTCAGAATTAAAGGACGTTCCTTTCGGGAAGGAGATGCAGGAATTTCTTCAGTCAGAGGATGGTGAATCTGTGGAATTCTTTGCCACGGAAGGTTGTGGAGGCCAAGTCAGGCGATAATTTTAATGGGAAAGTCTCGGACCAGAAGGAACTGCCTGAGAATAAAAGGATGTACCTTTAGCAAGGAGTGGGCGGATGCATGGCAGATGCAGTTTAATGTGGATAAATGTGAGGTTATCTACTTTGGTGGTAAGAACAGGAAGGCAGATTATTATCCGAACATTGTCATGTTAGGAAAAGGGGAAGTACAAAGAGATCTGGATGGCCTTGTTCATTTGTCACTGAAAGTAAGCATGCAGGTACAGCAGGCAGTGAAGAGAGCTAATGGCATGTTGGCCTTCATGACAAGAGGTGTTGAGTATAGGAGCAAAGAGGTCCTGCAGTTGTACAGGGCCCTGGTGAGACCGCACCTGGAGTAATGTGTGCAGTTTTGGTCTCCAAATTTGAGGAAGGATATTCTTGCTATTGAAGGCGTGCAGCGTAGGTTCACCAGGTTAATTCTTGGAATGGCGAGATTGTCGTATCTTGAAAGACTGGAGCGACTGGGCTTGTTTTTAGAAGGATGGGAGGGGATCTTATTGAAACATATAAGATTATTAAGGGATTGGACACGCTAAAGGCAGGAAACATGTTCCCAATGTTGGGGGAGACCAGAACCAAAGGCCACAGTTTAAGAATAAGGGGTAGGACATTTAGAACGGAGATGAGGAAAAACTTTTTCAGTCAGAGAGTTGTAAATCTGTGGAATTCTCTGCCTCAGAAGGCAGTGGACGCCAATTCTCTGGATGCTTTCAAGAGTTAGATAGAGCTCAATGATAGTGGAGTCAGGGGGTATGGGGAGAAAGCAGGATAATCAGCATTGATCACATTGAATGATGGTGCTGGCTCGAAGGGTCGAATGGCCTACTTCTGCACCTATTCTCTTTTGTCTATTGAGATGAGGAGGAATTTCTTTAGCCTGAGGGTGGTGGATCTGTGGAATTCATTGCCACAGACGGCTGTGGAGACCATCAATTCGCACTTTGAAGGCGAAGATTAACAGATTCTTGATTAGTACAGGTGTTAGGGTTTATGGGGAGAAGGCAGGAGAATGGGGACTCGATGGGCCAAATTGGCGGAGTGGACTCGATGGGCCAAATTGCCTAAATCTGCTCCTGTATCTCATGAACTTGGGAAAAGCTGCCTGAGCCGTTGAGTTCCATCAGCACATGGAGTGTCGCTGTAGATTCCAGCATCTGTCGTCTTTTGTGTCTCCAGTGGGAGAAAGTATAATTTGCAAATTTTCAGGTGATATGGAAATTTGTGACGTTGTGGTTTGTAAGGCAGGTGGTGTAAAGTTGTAGCTGGATAAAGGTCACGGGGGGTATCAATATGCAGGTAGACTGGGAAGTTCAAGTTGGTGCTGGATACCAAGAGAAGGCATTTATGGAGTGTCTTTGAGATTGCTTCTCAGAGCAGCTTGTAATGGAGCAGACCAAGCAATTTGGTTTGGCATTGGTATCTGCGCGGCACAGCGGGTGCTGTCGGTACGGAGTTTGTATGTTCTCCCTGTGCTCCGGTTTCCTCCCACACTCCAAAGACGTTGCAGGTTTGAAGGTTAATTGGCTTCGGTAAAATGGAAAATTTGGGTCGAGTGTGTGTAGGATGTAGGGTTGCCAACAGTCCCGTATTAGCCGGGACATCCCGTATTTGGGCTAAATTGGTTTGACCCATACGGGACCACCCTTGTCCCATTTTTGGCCGGACAGCGCTGTAGGCCCGGACGCTGTAGGCCCGGAGGCCGGGCGCCACCTGACAGAGGTTGCATGGCAACCCGCCTCCCGGCCCGGGCAGCCACCAATGGTGGAGTGGGAGCAGGCTGGGTGAGGTCACCTTGGGCAGAGGTGACGTCACCTTTTGTCCCTTATTTGGGAGTGGGAAAAATGGCAACCCTAGTAGGATGGTGTTTGTGTGCGGGGATCGCTGGTCAGAGCGGACTTGGTGGGCCGAAGGGCCGGTTTCTGCGTTGTATCTCTAAACGCAACATAGAACTAGTAAGTGAATGGGCGATCGATGGTCGGCGCGGACTCAGTGGGCCGAAGGGCCTGTTTCCACTCTGTGTCTCTAAAACTAAAACTCAGAACTAAAACTAATGTGTAACAAACTGGATTTGATCAGGTTGGATCTTGGTTCATGGTCCTCCAAAATATTCCAAATAGAATTTAAACTGGAGGGTGATTATGGTCAAAGAACCGTTCGGAGGTAGTGACCATAAAATGATTAAATGCTGAGGCTTTATAACATGCTGGTCAGATCGCATATTGAGTTTTGGGAGCAGTTTTGGGCCTTATATATCATATCATATCATATATATACAGCCGGAAACAGGCCTTTTTCGGCCCTCCAAGTCCGTGCCGCCCAGTGATCCCCGTACATTAACATTATCCTACACCCACGAGGGACAATTTTTACATTTTACCCGCCAATTAACCTACATACCTGTACGTCTTTGGAGCGATGTACTGGAGAGGGTCTAAATGTTTATGAGAATGATTGCTTTAACATATGATGAGCATATGTCGGCACAGGGCCTGTACTCGCTGGAGTCTAGAAGAATAAGGGGGAACCTCATTGACACGTACCGAATAGTGAAAGGTTTGGATAGAGTGGAAGAGTCTAGGATCAGAGGGCACAGCTCAGAATTAGACGTTCCTTGACGAAGGAGATGAGGAGGAATTTCTTTAGCCAGAGGGTGGTGAATCTGTGGAATTCTTTGTCACAGAAGGCTGTGGAGGCCAAGTCCATGGAATAATTTTAAGGCAGAGATAGATTGATTCTTGATAAGTACATGTGTCGGGGGTTATGGGGAGAAGGCAGGCGAATGGGGTTAGGAAGGAGAGAAGATCAGCCATGATTGAATGGCAGAGTGGACTTGATGGGCCGAATGGTCTAATTCTGCTCCTATCACTTATGACTGTTAATATCACCAACAGCATACCCTGCAGCATCCACATTGAAGCTGTGGTCAATAAAGCACACTGATGTCTCACCTTGCCCAAAAGATGAAGGAAGTTGGGCATTTCTCCAGTGACTCACAGCAACTTCTCCACATGAACCGTCAAAGAACACTGTTGGGTTGAATCACACCTTGGTCTGGCAGCAGCTCTGCCCAAGGCCAGAAGAAAATGCTGACAGCTTAGTTTAGTTCAGAGATACAGCGCGGAAACAGGCCCTTTGGCCCACTGAATCCGCGCAGACCAACGATCACCCGTCCACGCACTAGTTCCATGTTTACTCGAGCGATATAGCGCAGAAACAGGCCCTTTGGCCCACCAAGTCCGCGCAGACCAGTGATCACACATTCACACACTAGTTCCATGTTTGTTTAGAGACACAGCACGGAAACAGGCCCTTTGGCCCACCGAGTCCGTGCCAAGCATCGATCACCCGTCCACACACTAGTTCTGTGTTTAGTTTAGAGACACAGCATGGAGACAGGCCCTTCGGCCCACCGAGTCCGTGCCAAGCATCGATCACCCGTCCACACACTAGTTCTGTGTTTAGTTTAGAGATGCAGCGCGGAAACAGGCCCTTCGGCCCACCGAGTCCGTGCAGACCAGCGATCCCCGCATACTAGCACTATCTGGCACACAAGGGACAATTTACAATTTTGGCAAGCCGATTAGCCTACAAACATGAATGTCTTTGGAATGTGGGAGGAAACCAGAGGAAACCCAAACAGGTCAAGGGTCCAGATTGAAGAATGTTTTATTGTCACGTGTCCCAGATAGTACAATGAAATTCTTACTTGCAGCAGCACAAAACAATATGTAAACAGGCAAACTCTGTACAGACAAGCACCCACAATCAGGATTGAACCCGGGGCTCTGGCGCTGTGAGGCAGCAACTCTACCGCTGCACCACTGTTCCCCTAACGTGGATATCGCCCAGTCCATCGCACAAAGCAGTCTCCCCGCTCCACTGCCCAAAGGGCCCGTTAGAAACAGAGAAACATAGAAAATAGAAAATAGGTGCAGGAGTAGGCCATTTGGCCCTTCGAGCCTGCACCGCCATTCAATATGATCATGGCTGATCATCCAGCTCAGTAGCCTGTACCTGCCTTCTCTCCATGCCCCCTGATCCCTTTAGCCACAAGGGCCACATCTAACTCCCTCTTAAATATAGCCAATGAACTGGCCTCAACTACCTTCTGTGGCAGAGAATTCCACAGACTCACCACTCTCTGTGTGAAGAAATGTTTTCTCATTTCGGTCCTAAAAGACTTCCCACTTATCCTTAAGACCCCTAGTTCTGGACTCCCCCAACATCGGGAACAATCTTCCCGCATCTAGCCTCTCCAACCCCTTAAGAATTTTATATGTTTCTATAAGATCCCCCCTCAGTCTTCTAAATTCCAGCGAGTACAAGCCCAGCCTATCCTGTCTTTCCTCATATGAAAGTCCCGTCATCCCAGGGATCAATCTGGTGAACCTTCTCTGTACTCCCTCTAAGGCAAGAACGTCTTTCCTCAGGTTAGGAGACCAAAACTGCACACAATACTCCAGGTGCGGCCTCACCAAGGTCCTGTACAACTGCAGCAGAACCTCCCTGCTCCTAAACTCAAATCCTCTTGCTATGAATGCCAACATACCATTCGCTTTCTTCACTGCCGACTGCACCTGCATGCTTGCTTTCAATGACTGGTGCACCATGACACCCAGGTCACGTTGCATCTCCCCTTCTCACAATCGGTCACCATTCAGGTAATACTCTGCTTTCCTGTTCTTGCTGCCAAAGTGGATAACCTCACATTTATCCACATTATATTGCATCTGCCATGCATTTGCCCACTCGCCTAATCTATCCAAGTCACTCTGCAGCCTCCTAGCATCCTCCTCGCAGCTAACACTGCCACCCAGCTTCGTGTCATCCGCAAACTTAGAGATGTTGCATTCAATTCCCTCATCCAAATCATTAATATACACTGTAAATAACTGGGGTCCCAGCACTGAGCCTTGCGGTACCCCACTAGTCACTGCCTGCCATTCCGAAAAGGACCCGTTTATTCCACTCTTTGCTTCCTGTCCGCCAACCAATTTTCTATCCACCTGAACACTGAACCCTCAATACCGTGTGCCTTAAGTTTGTACACCAATCTCCTATGTGGGACCTTGTCGAAGGCCTTCTGAAAGTCCAGATATAACACATCGACTGGTTCTCCCTTATCCACTCTACTAGTTACATCCTCGAAAAATTCTATAAGATTCGTCAGACATGATTTGCCTTTGGTAAATCCATGCTGACTTTGTCCGATGATTTCACCACTTTCCAAATGTGATGCTATCACATCTTTAATAACTGACTAGCATTTTCCCCACTACCGATGTTAGGCTAACTGGTCTATAATTCCCCGTTTTCTCTCTACCTCCCTTTTTAAAAAGTGGGGTTACATTAGCTACCCTCCAATCCTCAGGAACTACTCCAGAATCTAAAGAGTTTTGAAAAATTATCACTAATGCATCCACTATTTCTGAGGCTACTTCCTTAAGCACTCTGGGATGCAGCCTATCTGGCCCTGGGGATTTATCTGCCTTTAATCTATTTAATTTACTTAACACCACTTCCTGACTAACCTGGATTTCCCTCAGTTCCTCCATCTCATTAGACCCCCGGTCCCCCGCTATTTCCAGCAGACGGTTTATGTCTTCCTTAGTGAAGACAGAACCAAAGTATTTGTTCAATTGGTCTGCCATCTCCTTGTTCCCTATGATCAATTCACCTGTTTCCGACTGCAAGGGACCTACATTTGTCTTAACTAATCTTTTTCTCTTGACATATCTATAAAAGCTTTTGCAGTCAGTTTTTATGTCCCTTGCCAGTTTTCCCTCATAATCTATTTTCCCTTTCCTAATTAAGCCCTTTGTCCTCCTCTGCTGGACTCTGAATTTCTCCCAGTCCTCTGGTATGCTACTTTTTCTGGCTAATCTGTATGCTTCATCTTTTGTTTTAATACTATCCTTGATTTCCCTTGTTAGCCACGGATGCACTACCTTTCCTGGTTTGTTCTTTTGCCAAACTGGGATGAACACTTGTTGTAGTTCATCCATGCGACCTTTAAATGCCTTCCATTGCATGTCCACCGTCAACCCTTTCAGCATCAATCGCCAGTCTATCTTGGACAATTCACGCCTCAAACCCTCAAAGTTACCTTTCTTTAAGTTCAGAACACTTGTTTCTGTATCGACTTTGTCACTCTCCATCCTAATGAAGAACTCTACCATATTATGATCACTCTTGCCCAAGGAGCCTCGCACAACAAGACTGCTAACTATCCCTTCCTCATTACTCAATACCCAGTCTAGAAAGGCCTGTTCTCTCGTTGGTTCCTCGACATGTTGGTTTAGAAAACCATCTCTCAAACATTCCAAGAAATCCTCTTCGTCAGCACCCCTGCCAGTTTGGTTCACCCAATCTATATGTAGATTGAAGTCACCCATTATAACTGCTGCACCTTTAGTGTACGCATTTCTAATTTCCTGCTTGATGCCATCCCCAACCTCACTACTGCTGTTAGGTGGCCTGTACACAACTCCCACTAGCGTTTTCTGCCCCTTAGTGTTTCGTAGCTCTACCCATATCGATTCCACTTCCTCCAAGCTAATGTCCTTCCTTTCCACTGCTTTAATCTCCTCTCTAACCAGCAACGCATTTTATCAGGATGCATCGCCGCTTGGTTGGGGAACAGATCTATCCACTTAGCAATAGGCCCTTCGACCCACCACATCCATGCCAGCCCTTTTTTTGGCTCATCTATTGGTATAGTTGTACAATTAACATGTGCACCAGGATTCAATGTTTGCATGAAACCCTGGCAAGTCGTACCATATAAGGTCATAAGTGATAGGAGCAGAATTGGGCCATTCGGCCCATCAAGTCTGCACCTCCATTCAATCATGGCTGATCTATCTCTCCATCCTAACTCCATTCTCCTGCCTACTTCCCATAACCTCTGACACCCGCACTCATCAAGAATCCATCGTTCTCTGCCTTAAAAATATCCACTGACTCTGCCTCCACAGATTCATCACCCTCTGACTAAAGATATTCCTCCTCATCTCCTTCCAACTGAACCATCCTACCAAACTAGAGAGCAGTGCTGAGCTACTAACTACCACTTTGATGACCCTCGGACTGTCCTTGATCAGACTTTGCTGGCTTTACCTTGCACTACACGTCATTCCCTTATCATCAATATGTACACTGTAAATGGAACAATTGTAATCATGTGTACGAAGGAACTGCAGATGCTGGTTTAACCCATAGATAGACACGAAATGCTGGTATAACTCAGTGGGACAGGCAGCATCTCTGGATAGAAGGAATGGGTGACATTTAAGGTTAAGACCCTTCTTCTTTCCAGAGATGCTGCCTGTCCCGCTGAGTTTGTCCAGCATTTTGTGTCTATCATCGATTGTAATCCTGTGTTGTCTTTCCGCTGACTGGTTAGCACGCAACAAAAGATTTTCACTGTATCTCGGTACACATGACAATAAACATAGAAAACATAGAATAATAGAAAATAGGTGCAGTAGTAGGCCATTCGGCCCTTCGAACCAGCACCGCCATTCAATATGATCATGGCAGATCATCCAAAATCAGTGCCCCATTCCTGCTCTCTCCCCATATCCCTTGATTCCGTTAGTGCTAACAGCTAAATCTAACTCTCTCTTGAAAACATCCAGTGAAATGCCCTCCACCGCCTTCTGTGCCTGAGAATTCCCAGATTCACAACTCTCTGGCTGAAAAATGTTTTCCTCATCTCAGTCCTAAATAGCCTACCCCTAATTCTTAAACTGTGACTCCTGGTTCAAGACTCCCCCAACATCGGGAACATTTTTCCTCCATCTAGCCTGACCGATCCCTTAAGAATTTTATATGTTTCTGTAAGATCCCCTCACATCCCTTTTAAATTCCAGTGATTACAAGCCCAGTCGACCCATTCTTTCATTATATGCCAGTCCCACCATCCCGAGAATAAACCTGGTTAAAAATGTGTTGGAAAGAACTGCAGATGCTGGTTTATCTCGAAGGTAAACCCAAAATGCTGGAGTAACTCAGCGGGACAGGCAGCATTTCCGGAAAGAAGGAATGGGGGACATTTCGGTTCGAGACCCTTCTTCAGACCTGGTGAACCTATGCTGCACTCCCTCAATAGCAAGAAAACTAATCTAAACTCTCCAGA
>NC_135991.1:2527239-2592239 GCF_053455715.1 Rhinoraja longicauda
GGGAAGGGGAGGGGGAAGGGGGGGAGGGGGAGGGGGGAGGGAGAGGGGAGGGAGGGGGTAGGGGGTAGGGGGGAGGGAGGGGGACCACCAGTTTTCCCAGTGCCCCTCTTTCCCCGTTGGGCCCGTCCTCGTAGGGTTTCTATTGTAACCGGGAGGCGGGGAGGGAGAGGGGAGGGAGGAGGGACGTGTGGAAGGAGGAAGGGAGGGAAGGGGGGAGGGGAAGGGGGAAGGGGGGGAAGGGGGGATGTAGAGGGAGGGGGGAGGGGGGGAGGGAGGGGGGAAGGGGGGAGGGAGGGGGAATGGGGGGAGGGAGAGGGGAGGGAGGGGAGATGGTGGGGGAGGGGGGAGAGAGGGGGGATGGGAGGGGGGAGGGGAGGGGGGAGGGAGAGGGGAGGGAGGGGGTAGGGGGGAGGGGAGGGAGGGGGGAGGGAGGGGAGGGGGAAGGGGGGAGGGGGGAGGGAAGGGGGGGAGGGAGGAGGACCTCCCCTTTTCCCAGTACCCCTCTGTCCCCGTTGGGCCCGTCCTCGTAGGGTTTCCATTGTAACCGGGAGGCGGAGGGGGAGGGAGGCAGGAGGGAGGTGTGGAGGGAGGAGGGGAGGGAAAGGGGGGTAGGGGGGAGGTGGAGGGAGGGGGGAGGGAGGGGGAAGGGGGGAGGGAGGGGGAAGTGGGGAGGGAGGGGGATCTCCCCTTTTCCCAGTACCCCTCTTTCCCCGTTGGGCCCGTCCTCGTAGGGTTTCCATTGTAACCGGGAGGAGGGGAGGGAGGGAAGGGGGAGGGAGGGAGGTGTGGAGGGAGGAGGGGAGGGGGAGGGGGAGGTGGGAAGGGGGAGGGAGAGGGGAGGGAGGGGGTAGGGGGGGAGGGATGGGGAGGGAGAGGGGAGGGAGGGTAGATGGTGGGGGAGGGGGGAGAGAGGGGGGATGGGAGGGGGGAGGGGAGGGGAGGGGGAGGGAGAGGGGAGGGAGGGGGTAGGGGGAGGGGAGGGAGGGGGGAGGGAGGGGAGGGGGGAAGGGGGGAAGGGGGAGGGAAGGGGGGGAGGGAGGAGGACCTCCCCTTTTCCCAGTACCCCTCTGTCCCCGTTGGGCCCGTCCTCGTAGGGCTTCCATTGTAACCGGGAGGCGGAGGGGGAGGGAGGCAGGAGGGAGGTGTGGAGGGAGGAGGGGAGGGGAGGGGGGAGGGAGTGTGGTAGGGGGGGAGGGAGGGGGAGGGGAGGGTGCGACGAAGGGGGACCTCCCCGTTTCCCAGTACCCCTCTTTCCCCGTTGGGCCCGTCCTCGTAGGTTTCCATTGTAACCGGGAGGCGGGGAGGGAGAGGGGAGGGAGGAGGGACGTGTGGAAGGAGGAGGGGAGGGAAGGGGGCGGGGAAGGGGGAAGGGGGGGAAGGGGAGGGGAAGGGGTGGGAGGGGAGGGGGAAGTGGTGGGAGGGGAGGGGGAAGGGGGGAGTTGGAGGGAGGGGGGAGGGAGGGGGAGGGGAGGGGGGAAGGGGGGAGGGAGGGGTTGAGGGGGGAAGGGGGACCTCCCCTTTCTTTTTTCGAAACACTTGCCCCGGTGGCCCACGAGCATAGGGGCCCCATGCTGATCTGTGTATGTTAAATGACTTGCAATAAAAAACACAACTTTAAAAAACAATCAGTTGCCTTTCGCTACAATGTTGCAACCATCTCACACAAGCATTGTGACGTCACAAGCTGAAGACCTTGAAAAAAAAGGTTAAAAATAAAGATGTAAATTTGTAAAGAGTCGACACCCAATAGCAGCTGCTTGTCCATTGTGACATCACACGCTGAAGACTAAATCCGCCTCGCAGCGCCCCCTATAGAAACTTTAATAAGGGGGCGGGGGGCAGCGCTTTAAAACCTCTGTAACTTTAAAAACATACGTACAAATTAAATGAAAATATCGCGGCCGGTCAGCCGGGAGGTTGGTGATCAAGGCGGTGCAAAAACCGTGGCGCCACGGTTTACCGTTTTGCCGGAATCACTGATATATACACAAATCCTGATACAAACCTACAAGATCTGAGTTTTATTAGTATACTAGACCGAGTGGGCCCGTTGGGCCCGTCCTCGTAGGGTTTCCATTGTAACCGGGAGGATGGGAGGGAGGGAAGTGGGAGGGAGGGGGGAGGGGAGGGGAGGGTGGAGTGGAGGGGGGAGGGGAGGGGGAAGGAGGGGAGGGGGATGGGGAGGGAGAGGGGAGGGAGGGGGTGGGGGGAGGGTCTATTTTACTTTAAAATAAACAGCGTTCTTTGTTGAAAAGGAAATAAACTTATCTATAGAGCATCAGCTTTTTTAAAATAAATAAAATCAAACTTAATGAAAATCACATTCCTCATTTTAAATAAATGTCTTTGTTATAAATGAAATCAAACAGCGGGAGAGGCGACGGCGACTACACCTCCCGGCGGTCAGCGCTGCTGGGACGGGAGGGAGGGAGGGATGAGGGAGGGAGGAGAGTGGGGAGGGAGGGGTACCTCCCCTTTTCCCAGTACTCTTCTTTCCCAAACCACCAAGCCCCCTGTTGTCCCCCCTCCCCAGTCCCCATTCTCAGACCCCCCCATTCTCTCTCCCCCAGATACACTCTTACTCTCCCCCCCCCTTTCCCCAGCACACCCCTTTCCCCGTTGGGCCCGTCCTCGTAGGGTTTCCATTGTAACCGTGAGGCAGGGAGGGAGGGGGGAGGGAGGGAAGAGGGAGGTGTGGAGGGAGGAGGGGAGGGGGAGGGAGGGGGAGGGGGGAAGGGGGGGAGGTGGAGGGAGGGGGGAGGGAGAGGGGGAGGGGTGGGGGGAAGGGGTGAGGGTGGAAGGGGGAGGGAGGGGGACCTCCCCTTTTCCCAGTACCCCTCTTTCCCCGTTGTGCCCGTCCTCGTAAGGTTTCCATTGTAACCGGGAGGGGACTGGGGGGGAGGGAAGGGAGGAGGGAGGTGTGGAGGGGGGAGGGGAGGGGGAGGGGGGAAGGGGCAAGGGGGAGGGAGAGGGGAGGGAGGGGGTAGGGAGGGGGGAAGGGGGGAGGGAGGGGGACCACCCGTTTTCCCAGTACCCCTCTTTCCCCGTTGGGCCCGACGTCGTAGGGTTTCCATTGTAACCGGGAGGAGGGGAGGTAGGGAAGGGGGAGGGAGGGAGGAGGGAGGTGTGGAGGGAGGAGGGGAGGGGGAGGGAGGAGGGGAGGGGGAGGGAGGGGGAAGGGGGAGGAGGGAGAGGGGAGGGAGGGGGGTAGGGGGGAGGGAGGAGGGAGGTGTGGAGGGAGGAGGGGAGGGGGAGGGAGGGGGGAGGGGAGGGGGGAGGGAGAGGGGGAGGGGGAGGGAGGGAGCGTGTAAGGGGGAGGGAGGGGGACCTCCCCTTTTCCCAGTACCCCTCTTTCCCCGTTGGGCCCGTCCTCGTAGGGTTTCCATTGTAACCGGGAGGAGGGGAGGGAGGGAAGGGGAGGGAGGGAGGAGGGAGGTGTGGAGGGAGGAGGGGAGGGGAGGGAGGGGGTAGGGGGGAGGGGGAGGGAGGGGGAGGGGAGGGGGAAGGGGGAAGGGAGGGGGACCTCCCCTTTTCCCAGTACCCCTCTTTCCCCGATGGGCCCGTCCTCGTAGGGTTTCAATTGTAACCGGGAGGGGGGAGGGAGGGTGGAAGGAGGGGGGAGAGGGATGGAAGGGTGGAGGGAGGGGGGAGGGATTGGGGAGGGAGGGATGGAGGGAAGGAGGGAGGGGGGGAGTTAGGGGGAGGGGGAGGGGGGAGGGAGTTGGGGAGGGAGGGGGAGGAGGGGGGAGGGAGTGCGGATGGAGGTGGGAAGGAAGGGGTTGAGGGGGGAAGGGGGACCTCCCCTTTTCCCAGTACCCCTCTTTCCCCGTTGGGCCCGTCCCCGTAGGGTTTCCATTGTAACCGGGAGGGGGAGGGAGGGTGGAAGGAGGGGGGAGGGGGAGAGGGATGGAAGGGTGGAGGGAGTTGGGAGGGAGTGGGGGAGGGTGGGATGGAGGGAAGGAGGGAGGGGGGGAGTTAGGGGCTGAGTGGTGATGGAGGTTGGGATTGAGGGGGAGGGAGGGGGGGAGGGAGTGAGGATGGAGGTGGGAAGGAGGGGGGAGGAAGGGGTTGAGAGGTGAAGTGGGACCTCCCCTTTTCCCAGTACCCCTCTTTCCCCGTTGGGCCCGTCCTCGTAGGGTTTCTATTGTAACCGGGAGGCGGGGAGGGAGAGGGGAGGGAGGAGGGACGTGTGGAAGGAGGAAGGGAGGGAAGGGGGGAGGGGAAGGGGGAAGGGGGGGAAGGGGGGATGTAGAGGGAGGGGGGAGGGGGGGAGGGAGGGGGGAAGGGGGGAGGGAGGGGGAATGGGGGGAGGGAGAGGGGAGGGAGGGGAGATGGTGGGGGAGGGGGGAGAGAGGGGGGATGGGAGGGGGGAGGGGAGGGGGGAGGGAGAGGGGAGGGAGGGGGTAGGGGGGAGGGGAGGGAGGGGGGAGGGAGGGGAGGGGGAAGGGGGGAGGGGGGAGGGAAGGGGGGGAGGGAGGAGGACCTCCCCTTTTCCCAGTACCCCTCTGTCCCCGTTGGGCCCGTCCTCGTAGGGTTTCCATTGTAACCGGGAGGCGGAGGGGGAGGGAGGCAGGAGGGAGGTGTGGAGGGAGGAGGGGAGGGAAAGGGGGGTAGGGGGGAGGTGGAGGGAGGGGGGAGGGAGGGGGAAGGGGGGAGGGAGGGGGAAGTGGGGAGGGAGGGGGATCTCCCCTTTTCCCAGTACCCCTCTTTCCCCGTTGGGCCCGTCCTCGTAGGGTTTCCATTGTAACCGGGAGGAGGGGAGGGAGGGAAGGGGGAGGGAGGGAGGTGTGGAGGGAGGAGGGGAGGGGGAGGGGGAGGTGGGAAGGGGGAGGGAGAGGGGAGGGAGGGGGTAGGGGGGGAGGGAGGGGGAGGGAGAGGGGAGGGAGGGTAGATGGTGGGGGAGGGGGGAGAGAGGGGGGATGGGAGGGGGGAGGGGAGGGGAGGGGGAGGGAGAGGGGAGGGAGGGGGTAGGGGGAGGGGAGGGAGGGGGGAGGGAGGGGAGGGGGGAAGGGGGGAAGGGGGAGGGAAGGGGGGGAGGGAGGAGGACCTCCCCTTTTCCCAGTACCCCTCTGTCCCCGTTGGGCCCGTCCTCGTAGGGCTTCCATTGTAACCGGGAGGCGGAGGGGGAGGGAGGCAGGAGGGAGGTGTGGAGGGAGGAGGGGAGGGGAGGGGGGAGGGAGTGTGGTAGGGGGGGAGGGAGGGGGAGGGAGGGGGAGGGGAGGGTGCGACGAAGGGGGACCTCCCCGTTTCCCAGTACCCCTCTTTCCCCGTTGGGCCCGTCCTCGTAGGTTTCCATTGTAACCGGGAGGCGGGGAGGGAGAGGGGAGGGAGGAGGGACGTGTGGAAGGAGGAGGGGAGGGAAGGGGGCGGGGAAGGGGGAAGGGGGGGAAGGGGAGGGGAAGGGGTGGGAGGGGAGGGGGAAGTGGTGGGAGGGGAGGGGGAAGGGGGGAGTTGGAGGGAGGGGGGAGGGAGGGGGAGGGGAGGGGGGAAGGGGGGAGGGAGGGGTTGAGGGGGGAAGGGGGACCTCCCCTTTCTTTTTTCGAAACACTTGCCCCGGTGGCCCACGAGCATAGGGGCCCCATGCTGATCTGTGTATGTTAAATGACTTGCAATAAAAAACACAACTTTAAAAAACAATCAGTTGCCTTTCGCTACAATGTTGCAACCATCTCACACAAGCATTGTGACGTCACAAGCTGAAGACCTTGAAAAAAAAGGTTAAAAATAAAGATGTAAATTTGTAAAGAGTCGACACCCAATAGCAGCTGCTTGTCCATTGTGACATCACACGCTGAAGACTAAATCCGCCTCGCAGCGCCCCCTATAGAAACTTTAATAAGGGGGCGGGGGGCAGCGCTTTAAAACCTCTGTAACTTTAAAAACATACGTACAAATTAAATGAAAATATCGCGGCCGGTCAGCCGGGAGGTTGGTGATCAAGGCGGTGCAAAAACCGTGGCGCCACGGTTTACCGTTTTGCCGGAATCACTGATATATACACAAATCCTGATACAAACCTACAAGATCTGAGTTTTATTAGTATACTAGACCGAGTGGGCCCGTTGGGCCCGTCCTCGTAGGGTTTCCATTGTAACCGGGAGGATGGGAGGGAGGGAAGTGGGAGGGAGGGGGGAGGGGAGGGGAGGGTGGAGTGGAGGGGGGAGGGGAGGGGGAAGGAGGGGAGGGGGATGGGGAGGGAGAGGGGAGGGAGGGGGTGGGGGGAGGGTCTATTTTACTTTAAAATAAACAGCGTTCTTTGTTGAAAAGGAAATAAACTTATCTATAGAGCATCAGCTTTTTTAAAATAAATAAAATCAAACTTAATGAAAATCACATTCCTCATTTTAAATAAATGTCTTTGTTATAAATGAAATCAAACAGCGGGAGAGGCGACGGCGACTACACCTCCCGGCGGTCAGCGCTGCTGGGACGGGAGGGAGGGAGGGATGAGGGAGGGAGGAGAGTGGGGAGGGAGGGGTACCTCCCCTTTTCCCAGTACTCTTCTTTCCCAAACCACCAAGCCCCCTGTTGTCCCCCTCCCCAGTCCCCATTCTCAGACCCCCCCATTCTCTCTCCCCCAGATACACTCTTACTCTCCCCCCCCCTTTCCCCAGCACACCCCTTTCCCCGTTGGGCCCGTCCTCGTAGGGTTTCCATTGTAACCGTGAGGCAGGGAGGGAGGGGGGAGGGAGGGAAGAGGGAGGTGTGGAGGGAGGAGGGGAGGGGGAGGGAGGGGGAGGGGGGAAGGGGGGGAGGTGGAGGGAGGGGGGAGGGAGAGGGGGAGGGGTGGGGGGAAGGGGTGAGGGTGGAAGGGGAGGGAGGGGGACCTCCCCTTTTCCCAGTACCCCTCTTTCCCCGTTGTGCCCGTCCTCGTAAGGTTTCCATTGTAACCGGGAGGGGACTGGGGGGGAGGGAAGGGAGGAGGGAGGTGTGGAGGGGGGAGGGGAGGGGGAGGGGGGAAGGGGCAAGGGGGAGGGAGAGGGGAGGGAGGGGGTAGGGAGGGGGGAAGGGGGGAGGGAGGGGGACCACCCGTTTTCCCAGTACCCCTCTTTCCCCGTTGGGCCCGACGTCGTAGGGTTTCCATTGTAACCGGGAGGAGGGGAGGTAGGGAAGGGGGAGGGAGGGAGGAGGGAGGTGTGGAGGGAGGAGGGGAGGGGGAGGGAGGAGGGGAGGGGGAGGGAGGGGGAAGGGGGAGGAGGGAGAGGGGAGGGAGGGGGGTAGGGGGGAGGGAGGAGGGAGGTGTGGAGGGAGGAGGGGAGGGGGAGGGAGGGGGGAGGGGAGGGGGGAGGGAGAGGGGGAGGGGGAGGGAGGGAGCGTGTAAGGGGGAGGGAGGGGGACCTCCCCTTTTCCCAGTACCCCTCTTTCCCCGTTGGGCCCGTCCTCGTAGGGTTTCCATTGTAACCGGGAGGAGGGGAGGGAGGGAAGGGGAGGGAGGGAGGAGGGAGGTGTGGAGGGAGGAGGGGAGGGGAGGGAGGGGGTAGGGGGGAGGGGGAGGGAGGGGGAGGGGAGGGGGAAGGGGGAAGGGAGGGGGACCTCCCCTTTTCCCAGTACCCCTCTTTCCCCGATGGGCCCG
The DNA here is from genome assembly GCF_053455715.1 of Rhinoraja longicauda. Taxonomy (NCBI): domain Eukaryota; kingdom Metazoa; phylum Chordata; class Chondrichthyes; order Rajiformes; family Arhynchobatidae; genus Rhinoraja; species Rhinoraja longicauda. The sequence goes on from NC_135991.1 coordinate 2,534,813, forward strand.
TCCTCGTAGGGTTTCAATTGTAACCGGGAGGGGGGAGGGAGGGTGGAAGGAGGGGGGAGAGGGATGGAAGGGTGGAGGGAGGGGGGAGGGATTGGGGAGGGAGGGATGGAGGGAAGGAGGGAGGGGGGGAGTTAGGGGGAGGGGGAGGGGGGAGGGAGTTGGGGAGGGAGGGGGAGGAGGGTGGAGGGAGTGCGGATGGAGGTGGGAAGGAAGGGGTTGAGGGGGGAAGGGGGACCTCCCCTTTTTCCAGTACCCCTCTTTCCCCGTTGGGCCCGTCCCCGTAGGGTTTCCATTGTAACCGGGAGGGGGGAGGGAGGGTGGAAGGAGGGGGGAGGGGGAGAGGGATGGAAGGGTGGAGGGAGTTGGGAGGGAGTGGGGGAGGGTGGGATGGAGGGAAGGAGGGAGGGGGGGAGTTAGGGGCTGAGTGGTGATGGAGGTTGGGATTGAGGGGGAGGGAGGGGGGGAGGGAGTGAGGATGGAGGTGGGAAGGAGGGGGGAGGAAGGGGTTGAGAGGTGAAGTGGGACCTCCCCTTTTCCCAGTACCCCTCTTTCCCCGTTGGGCCCGTCCTCTTAGGATTTCCATTGTAACCGGGAGGAGGGGAGGGAGGGAGGAGGGAGGTGTGGAGGGAGGAGGGGAGGGGGGAAGGGGGAGGGAGAGGGTTAGGGGGGAGGGGGAGGGGGGAGGGGAGGGGAGGGAGGGGGACCTCCCCTTTTCCCAGTACCCCTCTTTCCCCGTTGGGCCCATCCCCGTAGGGTTTCCTTTGTAACCAGAAGGGGGGAGGGAGGGTGGAAGGAGGGGGGAGGGGGAGAGGGATGGAAGGGTGGAGGGGGGGGGGGAGGGATGGAGGGAAGGAGGGAGGGGGGGAGTTAGGGGAGGAGGGGTGAGGGAGGTGGGGAGGGAGTTGGGGAGGAGGGGGGGAGGGAGTGGGGATGGAGGTGGGAAGGAGTGGGGAGGAAGGGGTTGAGGGGGGGAGGGGGGGGAGGGAGGGAATAGGGGCCCCATGCTGATCTGTGTATGTTAACTGACTTGCACAACTTTAAAAAACTGGCAGTTGCCTTTCGCAACAATGTTGCAACAATCTCACACAAGCATTGTGACGTCACAAGCTGAAGATGTAAATTTAAAACCGAGCTGATCTCTCATTGGTGCACGGGTGCCATTGTGACATCACGCGCTGAAGCCCCTTCAAGAAAAGGGTTAGAAATGAAAATTAAACTTTAATATCTCTCTAGCTTTAAAAAGGCAGCTTCAATTTGAACGAAAGTACTTACAATAGTTGCCCATGTTAATGGTGAATATGGCGGTACAAAAATCGTAGCGCATTGGTGTACCGTCAGGGAGGAGTAGGGTTTGTAAGTTATGGACAGAAACTCTTCGGAATCTTTGCGTACATACACATATACATCCATACATACGGAATGTTGGACCGCAGAGTTTTAGTAGTATATAGATAATAGCACAAGTGTGCCCGTTGGGCCCGTCCTCGTAGGGTTTCCATTGTAAATGGGAGGGGAGTGGAGGGGGAGGGAAGGGGGAGGGTGGGGGAGGGAAGGGGAGGGTGGGGGAGGGAAGGGGGAGGGAGGGAGGAGGGGAGGGGTAGGGAGGGCGGAGGGGAGGGGGGAAGGGGGAGATGGGGGAGGGAGAGGGGAGGGAGGGGGGTAGGGAGGATGGAGGGAGGGAGGGGAGTGGGGAGGGAGGGGGGAGGGGGGGAGGGAGGGGGAAGGGAGGGGGGTAGGGAGGATGGAGGGAGGGAGTGGAGGGGGGAGGGAGGGGGGATGGGGGAGGGGGAGGGAGGGGGAGGGAGTGGGAGTGGAGGGGGGGAGGAAGGGGGACTTCCCCTTTTCCCAGTACCCCTCTTTCCCCGTTGGGCCCGTCCTCGATGGGTTTCCATTGTAACCGGGAGGAGGGGAGGGAGGGAAGGGGGAGGGAGGGAGGAGGGAGATGTGGAGGGAGGAGGGGAGGGAGGGGGAGGGCACGGTGAGGGAGTGGTGGAGGGGAGGGGAGGTGTGAGAGGGGGGGTGAGGGGGAGGGTGGGGGAGGGAGGGGGGGAGGGGATGGGGGAAGGTGGGAGGGAGGGGGACCTCCCCTTTTCCCAGTACCCCTCTTTCCCCGTTGGGCCCGTCCTCGTAGGGTTTCCATTGTAACCGGGAGGAGGGGAGGGAGGGAAGGGGGAGGGAGGGATGAGGGAGGTGTGGATGGAGGAGGGGGGAGGTGGAGGGAGGGGGAAGGGAGGGGAGGGGGGAGGGAGAGGGGTAGGAGGGGAGGGGGCGGGAGGGGGAGGGGAGGGGGGAAGGGGGGAGGGAGGGGGACCTCCCTTTTCCCAGTACCCCTCTTTCCCCTTTGGGCACGTCCTCGTAGGGTTTCCATTGTAACCGGGAGGAGGAGAGGGAGGGAAGGGGGAGGGAGGTAGGAGGGAGGTGTGGAGGGAGGAGGGGAGGGGGAGGGAGGGGAGGGGTGGGGAAGGGGAGGGTGAGGGGAGGGAGGGGTGTAGGGGGGAGGGGGAGGGAGGGGGAGGGGAGTGGGGGAGGGGGGAAGGGGGGAGGGAGAGGGGTGGGGGGAGGGGGAGGGAGGGGAGGGGGGAGGGAGGGGGACCTCCACTTTTCCCAGTACCCCTCTTTCCCCGTTGGGCCCGTCCTCGTAGGGTTTCCAATGTAACCGGGAGGAGGGGAGGGAGGGAACGGGGAGGGAGGAGGGAGGTGTGGAGGGAGGAGGGGAGGGGGAGGGGGAGGGGAGGGGGGAAGGGGGAGGGAGAGGGGGGGGGTGGGGGGTAGGGGGGAGGGAGGTGGGAGGGGAGGGGGGAAGGGGACCTCCCCTTTTCCCTGTACCCCTCTTTCCCCGTTGGGCCCGTCCTCGTAGGGTTTCCATTGTAACCGGGAGGGGAGTGGGGGGGAGGGAAGGGAGGATGGAGGAGGGGAGGGGGAGGGAGGGGGGAGGGGAGGGGGGAAGGGGGGCGGGGGGAAGGGGGGAGGGGGAGGGGAGGGAGGGGGGAGGGGAGGGAGGGGGGAGGAGAGGGAGTAGGGTTTCCATTGTAACCGGGAGGGGAGTGGGGGGGAGGGAAGGGAGGAGGGAAGAGGGGAGGGGGAGGGAGGGGGGAGGGGAGGGGGGAAGGGGGGGCGGGGGGGAGGGGGAGGGGAGGGGAGGGAGGTGGGAGGGGAGGGAGGGGGAGGAGAGGGGGGAGGGGAGGGAGGGGGACCTCCCATTTTCCCAGTACCCCTCTTTCCCCGTTGGGCCCGTCCCCGTAGGGTTTCCATTGTAACTGGGAGGCGGGGAGGGAGGCGGGAGGGAGAGAGGAAGGGAGGGGGATGGAGGGGGGAGGGGAGGGGAGGGGGAAGGGGTGGGAGGGGAGGGGGAAGTGGTGGGAGGGGAGGGGGAAGGGGGGAGTTTGAGGGAGGGGGGAGGGAGGGGGAAGGGGGGAGGGAGGGGTTGAGGGGGGAAGGGGGACCTCCCCTTTCTTTTTCGAAACACTTGCCCCGGTGGCCCACGAGCATAGGGGCCCCATGCTGATCTGTGCATGTTAAATGACTTGCAATAAAAAACGCAACTTTAAAAAACAATCAGTTGCCTTTCGCAACAATGTAGCAACCATCTCACACAAGCATTGTGACGTCACAAGTTGAAGACCTTGAAAAAAAAGATTAAAAATAAAAAGATGTAAATTTGTAAAGAGTCGTCACCCAATAGCAGCTGCTTGTCCATTGTGACATCACACGCTGAAGACTAAATCCGCCCCCTATAGAAACTTCAATAAGGGGGGGGGGGCAGCGCTTTAAAACCTCTGTAACTTTAAAAACATACGAACAAATTAAATGAAAATATCGCGGCCGGTCAGCCGGGAGGTTGGTGATCAAGGAGGTGCAAAAACCGTGGCGCGACGGTTTACCGTTTTGCCGGAATCACTGATATATACACAAATCCTGATACAAACCTACAAGATCTGAGTTTTAATAGTATACTAGCACAAGTGTGCCCGTTGGGCCCGTCCTCGTAGGGTTTCCATTGTAAACGGGAGAGGAGTGGGGGGGGAGGGAAGGGGGAGGGTGGGGGGAGGGAAGGGGGAGGGTGGGAGGAGGGAAGGGGGAGGGAGGGAGGAGGGAGGAGGGGAGGGGAGGGGGAGGGAGGGGGAGGGGAGGGGGGAAGGGGGGGATGGGGGAGGGAGAGGGGAGGGAGGGAGGGGGGTAGGGGCGGAGGGAGGGGGAGGGAGGGGGAGGGGAAGGGGGGAGGAAGGGGGACCTCCCCTTTTCCCAGTACCCCTCTTTCCCCGTTGGGCCCGTCCTCGTAGGGTTTCCATTGTAACCGGGAGGAGGGGAGGGAGGGAAGGGGGAGGGAGGGAGGAGGGAGGTGTGGAGGGAGGAGGGGAGGGGGAGGGAGGGGGGAGGGGAGGGGGAGGGAGGGGAGGGAGGGGGGAGGGGAGGGGGGGAGGGGGTGAGGGAGAGGGGGTGTGAGGGGAAGGAAGGTGGGAGGGGAGGGGAGGGGAGGGGGGAGGGGGGAAGGGGGAGGGAGGGGGACCTCCCCTTTTCCCAGTACCCCTCTTTCCCCGTTGGGCCCGTCCTCGTAGGGTTTCCATTGTATCCGGGAGGAGGGGAGGGAGGGAAGGGGGAGGGAGGGAGGAGGGAGGTGTGGAGGGAGGAGGGGAGGGGGAGGGAGGGGGGAGGGGAGGGGGAGGGAGGGGAGGGAGGGGGGAGGGGAGGGGGGGAGGGGGTGAGGGAGAGGGGGTGTGAGGGGAAGGAAGGTGGGAGGGGAGGGGAGGGGAGGGGGGAGGGGGGAAGGGGGAGGGAGGGGGACCTCCCCTTTTCCCAGTACCCCTCTTTCCCCGTTGGGCCCGTCCTCGTAGGGTTTCCATTGTAACCGGGAGGAGGGGAGGGAGGGAAGGGGGAGGGAGGGAGGAGGGAGGTGTGGATGGAGGAGGGGAGGGGGAGGGAGGGGGGAGGGGAGGGGGAAAGGGAGGGGAGGGAGAGGGGTAGGGTGGGAGGGGGAGGGAGGGGGAGGGGAGGGGGGAAGGGGGGAGTGAGGGGGACCTCCCCTTTTCCCAGTACCCATCTTTCCCCGTTGGGCCAGTCCTCGTAGGTTTTCCATTGTAACTGGGAGGAGGGGAGGGAGGGAAGGGGGAGGGAGGTAGGAGGGAGGTGTGGAGGGAGACGGGGAGGGGGAGGGGGAGGGGAATGGGTGAGGGAGAGGGGAGGGAGGGGGGTAGGGGGGAGGGAGGGGGGAGGGGAGGGGGGAAGGGGACGGAGGGGGACCTCCCCTTTTCCTAGTACCCCTCTTTCCCCGTTGGGCCCGTCCCCGTAGGGTTTCCATTGTAACTGGGAGGCGGGGAGGGAGGGGGGAGGGAGAGAGGAGGGGAGGGGGATGGAGGGGAGGGGGATGGAGGGGGGAGGGGAGGGGAGGGGGGAAGGGGAGGGGAGGGGGGAAGTGGCGGGGAGGGGGAAGGTGTGGGAGGGGAGGGGGGAAGGGGGGAGTTGGAGGCAGTGGGGAGGGAGGGGGGAGGGGAGGGGGGAGGGAGGGGGGGAGGGGAGGGGGAGGGAGGGGTTGAGGGGGACCTCCCCTTTCTTTTTTCGTAACACTTGCCCCGGTGGCCCACGAGCATAGGGGCCCCATGCTGATCTGTGTATGTTAAGTGACTTGCAATTAAAAACACAACTTTAAAAAACAACCATTTGCTTTTCGCAACAATGTAGCACAAGCATTGTGACGTCACAAGCTGAAGACCTTGGAAAAAAAAGGTTAAAAATTAAAAAATGTAAATTTGTAAAGAGCAGACACCCAATAGCAGCTGCTTGGCACAGGGGCATTGTGACATCACAATGAAGATTAATCCGCACCGCAGCGCCCCCCTTCTGTCAAAACTTCGATAAATCAGGGGGGGCAGCGCTTTGAAACCTCTGTAACTTAAAAAATATATGACCAAATTAAATGAAAATATCGCGGCCGGTCAGACGGGAGGTTCGTGATCAAAGCGGTGCAAAAACCGTGACGCGACGGTTTACAGTTTTGCCGCAATCACTGATATATACACAAACCCAGGATACAAACATATTTATAAACAAGAAGTGAGTTTTAATAGTATACTAGACAAAGTGGGCCCGTTGGGCCCATTCCCCACTCTCCCATTCTCTCCTCCCCCATCCCCACTCTTACTCTCCCCACACTCTCCCCTTTGGCCCGTCCTCTTAGGGTTTCCATTGTAACCGGGAGGGGGGAGGGAGAGGGAGGTTTGGGGGAGGGAGGTGTTGAGGGATCGAGGGGTAGGGAGTGGTGGAGGGAGGGAGGTGTTGAGGATGGAGGGGGGGAGGGAGGGGAGGAGGGTGATGAGAGATGGGTGGTATTTGTGGAGGGGGGAGGGAGGGAGGGGGGGAGAGAGTAGGGGGGAGGGGAGGAGGGAGGGATGGGGGAGAGGGAAGGGATATGGACCTCTACTTTTCCCAGTACCCCTCTTTCGCCCACCACCAAGTCCCCTCCGCACTACCCCTGTTGTCCCATTCCCCATTCCCCATTCTCAGACCCCCCCCATTTTCTCTCCCCCAGACACACTCTTAGCATGAGTTAAAGGCCCGTGGGGGGGGGGGGGGGGGTGCGGGTGTGCGGGGGATCGGATCAGTGAAAGGTCCGGGAGGGGAGGGATAGCGGGGAGATGGTCTCCCGGGTGTGGGAGAGAGGAGAGAAGCAAGGGGAGAGAGGAGAGGTGAGCCGGTGATCGCGGGCTGCCGCCGCTAACGGCGTCCATTGTTTTGGTGCGAGTGAGGAGATGCCGCGCATGCGTGCTGAGCACAGAGTGAGGAGATTCCGCGCATGCGTACGGAGCACTGCCGGACCGCAGCGCCCCCCTTCTGTCAAAACTTCGATAAATGAGGGGGGAGGGGAGGGGGGAAGGTGGGATGGAGGGGTTGAGGGGGGAAGGGGGACCTCCCCTTTTCCCAGTACCCCCATGCTGATCTGTGTATGTTAAGTGACTTGCAATAAAAAACACAACTTTAAAAAACAATCAGTTGCCTTTCGCTACAATGTAGCAAAAGCATTGTGACGTCACAAGCTGAAGACCTTGAAAAAAAAGGTTAAAAATAAAAAGATGTAAATTTGTAAAGAGCAGACACCCAATAGCAGCTGCTTGTCCATTGTGACATCACACGCTGAAGACTAAATCCGCACCGCAGCGCCCCCTATAGAAACTTCAATAAGGGGGGGGGGCAGTGCTTTAAAACTTCTGTAACTTAACAAATATGCGACCGAATTAAATAAAAATATCATTTTCCAGCAGCGGCCCGCGTGGTGATTAAAGCGGTACAAAAATCGTGGCGCTACGGTTCACCGTTTTGCCGAAATCAGCCGGAATCAGTGAAATATATATATACATACATACAAGATCTGTACAAGATCTGAGTTTTAATAGTATATAGATAGACTAGCACAAGTGTGCCCATTGGGCCCGTCCTCGTAGGGTTTCCATTGTAACCGGGAGGATGGGAGGGAGGGAAGGGGGAGGGAGGGGGGGAGGGGAGGGTGGAGTGGAGGGGGGAGGGGAGGGGGAAGGGGGGGAGGGGGATGGGGAGGGAGAGGGGAGGGAGGGGGTGGGGGGGAGGGTCTATTTTACTTTAAAATAAACAGCGTTCTTTGTTGAAAAGGAAATAAACTTATCTATAGAGCATCAGCTTTTTTAAAATAAATAAAATCAAACTTAATGAAAATCACATTCCTCATTTTAAATAAATGTCTTTGTTTTAAATGAAATCAAACAGCGGGAGAGGCGACGGCGACTACACCTCCCGGCAGTCAGCGCTGCTGGGACGGGAGGGAGGGATGAGGGAGGGAGGAGAGTGGGGAGGGAGGGGGACCTCCCCTTTTCCCAGTACCCCTCTTTCCCCGTTGGGCCCGTCCCCGAGGGGTGAGGGAGGTGGGGAGGGATGGGGAGGGAGTTGGGGAGGAGGGGGGGAGGGAGTGGGGATGGAGTGGGGAGGAAGGGGTTGAGGGGGGAAGGGGGACCTCCCCTTTCTTTTTTCGAAACACTTGCCCCGGTGGCCCACGAGCATAGGGGCCCCATGTTAAGTGACTTGCAATAAAAAACACAACTTTAAAAAACAATCAGCTGCTTTTCGCAACAATGTTGAACCCATCTCACACAAGCATTGTGACGTCACAAGCTGAAGACCTTGAAAAAAAAGGTTAAAAATAAAAAGATGTAAATTTGTAAAGAGTAGACACCCAATAGCAGCTGCTTGTCCATTGTGACATCACACGCTGAAGGGGGGGGGGGAAGGGGGGTCAGCTCGAGATCATCTCACAGGGGCATTGTGACATCACACGCTGAAGACTAAATCCGCACCGCAGCGCCCCCCTGAAAAGGGGGGGGGGGGCAGCGCTTTAAAACCTCTGTAACTTAAAAAATACGCGACCAAATTAAGTGAAAATATCACGGCCGAGCGAGCGCGAGATTGGCGATTGAGGCGGTGTGAAAACCGTGGCGCTACGGTTCGCCTTTTTTCCGCAATCGATGTTACGTACGGTTCAGGTCATTCCCCAAAATTTACACAAGATCTGAGTTTTAATAGTATACTAGAAAAGAGGGCCCGTTGGGCCCGTCCCCACACCCCCCATTCTATCCTCCCCCAGCCCCACTCTTACTCTCCAAGTGTGCCCGTTGGGCCCGTCCTCCTGATCTGTGTATGTCAAGTGACCACTATAGCCTTCTTTTTTTTTTTTTTCCTAATCAGATGTGCAGCACTTTGGTCAACGTGGGTTGTTTTAAAATGTGCTATACAAATAAAACTGACTTGACTTGACTTGACTTGACTTGCAATAACAAAAAAGCCTGCTTGGAAGCTTTTCGAAACAATGTAGCCGTCACAATCTGAAAACTAAATCCTTTTCTGGAAACTTTCGAAACAAATGTAGCCGTCACAAGCCACAAGCTGAAAACTAAATCTGCACCGCAGCGCCCCCCTGAAAAAGGGGGGGGGGGGGCAGCGCTTTAAAACCTCTGTAACTTAAAAAACACGCGACCAAATTAAATGAAAATATCACGGCCGAGCGAGCGCGAGATTGGCGATTGAGGCGGTGCGAAAACCGTCGTGCTACGGTCTGCCGTTTTGCTGCAATCGCTGTTACGTATAAATATACGGTATATTCAGGTCAAACCCCCAAAAAAATATAAACAAGATCTGAGTTTTAATAGTATACTAGAAAAGAGGGCCCGTTGGGCCCGTCCCCACACCCCCCATTCTCTCCTCCCCCAGCCCCACTCTTACTCTCCAAGTGTGCCCGTTGGGCCCGTCCTCCTGATCTGTGTATGTCAAGTGACCACTATAGCCTTCTTTTTTTTTTTTTTTTTCCTAATCAGATGTGCAGCACTTTGGTCAACATGGGTTGTTTTTAAATGTGCTATACAAATATAATTGACTTGACTTGACTTGACTTGACTTGCAATAACAAAACAATCAGTGCTTTTCTGGAAACTTTTCGAAACAATGTAGCCGTCACAAGCTGAAAACTAAATCCTTTTCTGTCTGTCAAGTGACCACTATAACTGTCTTTTTTTTTTTTTCCTAATCAGATGTGCAGCACTTTGGTCAACGTGGGTTGTTTTTAAATGTGCTATACAAATAAAACTGACTTGACTTGACTTGACTTGCAATAACAAAAAAGACTACTTGGAAGCTTTTCGAAACAATGTAGCCGTCACAAGCTGAAAACTAAATCCTTTTCTGGAAACTTTTGGAAACAAATGTAGCCGTCACAAGCCACAAGCTGAAAACTAAATCTGCACCGCAGCGCCCCCCTGAAAAATGGGGGGGGCAGCGCGACCAAATTAAATGAAAATATCACGGCCGAGCGAGCGCGAGATTGGCGATTGAGGCGGTGCAAAAACCGTCGTGCTACGGTCCGCCGTTTTGCTGCAATCGCTGTTACGTATAAATATACGATATATTCAGGTCAAACCCAAAAAAAATATATAAACAAGATCTGAGTTTTAATAGTATATAGATAGACTAGCACAAGTGTGCCCGTTGGGCCCGTCCTCGTAGGGTTTCCATTGTAACCGGGAGGGGAGTGGGGGAGGGAAGGGGGAGGGTGGGGGCGAGGGAAGGGGAGGGAGGGAGGAGGGGAGGGGGAGGGAGGGGGGGAGGGGGAGGGGGGAAGGGGGAAGGGGGAGGGAGAGGAGGGTAGGGGGGGGGGGGTAGGGGGGAGGGGGGAGGGAGGGGGGAGGGAGAGGGGGGTAGGGGGGAGGGGGACCTCCCCTTTTCCCAGTACCCCTCTTTCCCCGTTGGGCCCGTCCTCGTAGGGTTTCCATTTTAACCGGGAGGAGGGGAGGGAGGGAAGGGGGAGGGAGGAGGGAGGTGTGGAGGGAGCAGGGGAGGGGGAGGGAGGGGGGAGGGGAGGGGGGGGAAGGGGGAGGGAGAGGGGAGAGAGGGGGTGGGGGGGAGGGGAGGAAGGGGGGAGGGGAGGGGGGAGGGGAGGGAGAAGGGGGGAGGGAGAGGGGAGGGGGGAAGGGGGAAGGGGGAGGGGAGGGAGGGGGACCTCCCCTTTTCCCAGTACCCCTCTTTCCCCGTTGGGCCCGTCCTCGTAGGGTTTCCATTGTAACCGGGAGGAGGGGAGGAAGGGAAGGGGAAGGGAGGGAGGGAGGAGGGAGGTGTGGAGGGAGGAGGGGAGGGGGAGGGAGGGGGAGGGGAGGGGGGAAGGGGGGGAGGTGGGGGAGATGGATGGGGGAGGGAGAGGGGAGGGAGGGGGTAGGGGTGAGGGGGAGGGAGGGGGAAGGGGGGAGGGTGGGGGACCACCCGTTTTCCCAGTACCCCTCTTTCCCCGTTGGGCCCGTCCTTGTAGGGTTTCCATTGTAACCGGGAGGCGGGGAGGGAGGGGGAGGGAGGGAGGAGGGGAGGGGGATGGAGGGGGGAGGAGGGAAGGGGTGAGAGGTGAGGGGGGATGGGGGGGAGGGGGGAAGGGGGGGATGTGGAGGGAGGGGGGAAGGGGGGAGGGAGGGGACCTCCCCTTTTCCCAGTACCCCTCTTTCCCCGTTGGGCCCGTCCCCGAGGGGTGAGGGAGGTGTGGAGGGATGGGGAGGGAGTTGGGGAGGAGGGGGGGAGGGAGTGGGGATGGAGGTGGGAAGGAGTGGGGAGGAAGGGGTTGAGGGGGGAAGGGGGACCTCCCCTTTCTTTTTTCGAAACACTTGCCCCGGTGGCCCACGAGCATAGGGGCCCCATGCTGATCTGTGTATGTTAAGTGACTTGCAATAAAAAACACAACTTGGGAGGGAGGGAAGGGGGAGGGAGGGAGGAGGGAGGTGTGGAGGGAGGAGGGGAGGGGGAGGGGGAGGGGAGGGGGGAGGGGAGGGGGGAGGGGGAAGGGGGAAGGGGGGAGGGAGAGGGGAGGGAGTGGGTAGGGGAGGGAGGGGGGAGGGGAGGGGGGAAGGGGGAGGGGAGGGGGACCTCCCCTTTTCCCAGTACCCCTCTTTCCCCGTTTGGGCCCGTCCTCGTAGGGTTTCCATTGTAACCGGGAGGGGAGTGGGGGGAGGGAAGGGAGGAGGGAGGTGTGGAGGGGGAGGGGATGGGGAGGGAGGGGGAAGGGGGGGAAGGGGGGAAGGGGGAGGGGGAAAGGGGGGAGGGGGGAGGGGAGGGAGGGGGGAGGGGAGGGAAGGGGGAGGGGAGGGAGGAGGGAGGGGAGGGAGGGGGACCTCCCCTTTTCCCAGTACCCCTCTTTCCCCGTTGGGCCCGTCCCCGTAGGGTTTCCATTGTAACTGGGAGGCGGGGAGGGAGGGGGAGGGAGGGAGGAGGGGAGCGGGATGGAGGGGGGAGGGGAGGGGGGAAGGGGTGGGAGGGGGAAGGGGGGAGTTGGAGGGAGGGGGAGGGGAGGGGGGAAGGTGGGAGGGAGGGGTTAAGGGGGGAAGGGGGACCTCCCCTTTTCCCAGTACCCCCATGCTGATCTGTGTATGTTAAGTGACTTGCAATAAAAAACACAACTTTAAAAAACAATCAGTTGCCTTTCGCTACAATGTAGCAAAAGCATTGTGACGTCACAAGCTGAAGACCTTGAAAAAAAATGTTAAAAATAAAAAGATGTAAATTTGTAAAGAGCAGACACCCAAAAGCAGCTGCTTGTCCATTGTGACATCACACGCTGAAGACTAAATCCGCACCGCAGCGCCCCCTATAGAAACCTCAATAGGGGGGGGGGGCAGCGCTTTAAAACCTCTGTAACTATAAAAACATACGAACAAATTAAATGAAAATATCGCGGCCGGTCAGCCGGGAGGTTGGTGATCAAGGCGGTGCAAAAACCGTGGCGCCACGGTTTACCGTTTTGCCGGAATCACTGATATATACACAAATCCTGATACAAACCTACAAGGTCTGAGTTTTAATAGTATATACTAGCACAAGTGTGCCCGTTGGGCCCGTCCTCCTGGGGTTTCCATTGTAACCGGGAGGGGAGTGGGGGGAGGGAAGGGGGAGGGAGGGAGGAAGGGAGGGGGAGGGAGGGGGGATGGAGGGGGGAGGGAGGAGGGGAGGGGAGGGGGGAGGGGACGGGGAGGGGGAGGGAGGGGGGAGGGTGGAGGGGAGGGGAGGGGGGAGGGAGAGAGGATGGAGGGGGGTAGGGAGGGTGGAAAGGGGGAGGGAGGGGGACCTCCCCTTTTCCCAGTACCCCGCTTTCCCCGTTGGGCCCGTCCTCGTAGGGTTTCCATTGTTACCGGGAGGAGGGGAGGGAGGGAAGGGGAAGGGAGGGAGGAGGGAGGTGTGAAGGGAGGAGGGGAGGGGGAGGGGAGGGTTGGAGAGGGTAGGGGGGGAGGGAGAGGGGAGGGAGGGGGTTAGGGGGGGGAGGCAGGGGGAGGGGGGAGGGGAGGGGAGAAGGGGGAGGGAGGGGGACCTCCCCTTTTCCCAGTACCCCTCTTTCCCCGTTGGGCCCGTCCTCGTAGGGTTTCCATTGTAACCGGGAGGGGAGTGGGGGGGAGGGAAGGGAGGAGGGAGGGGGGAGGGGAGGGGGAGGGAGTGGGGGAGGGGAGGGGGGGAGGGGGGAGGGAGAGTGGAGGGAGGGGTTATGGGGAGGGGAGGGAGGGGGAAGGGGGGAGGGAGGGGGACCACCCGTTTTCCCAGTACCCCCCTTTCCCCGTTGGGCCCGTCCTCGTAGGGTTTCCATTGTAACCGGGAGGCGGGGAGGGAGGGGGGAGGGAGGGAGGAGGGAGGTGTGGAGGGAGGAGGGGAGGGAAGGGGGAGGGGAGGGGGAAGGGGAGGGGGAAGAGGGGGAGGTGGAGGGAGAGGGGAGGGAGGGGGGAAGGGAGGAGGGAGGGGGACCTCCCCTTTTCCCAGTACCCCTCTTTCCCCATTGGGCCCATCCTCGTATGGTTTCCATTGTAACCGGGAGGCGGGGAGGGAGGGAGGAGGGGAGGGGGATGGAGGGGGGGTGGGGAGGGGGGAAGGGGTGGGAGGGGAGGGGGGAAGGGGGAAGGGGGGGAGGTGGAGGGAGGGAGGGGGGAAGGGGGGAGGGAGGGGACCTCCCCTTTTCCCAGTACCCCTCATTCCCCGTTGGGCCCGTCCTCGTAGGGTTTCCATTGTAACCGGGAGGAGGGGAGGGAGGGAAGGGGGAGGGAGGGAGGGAAGGGAGAGGGAGGGAGGAGGGAAGTGTGGAGGGAGGAGGGGAGGGGGAGGGGGGGAAGGGGGGAGGGAGGCGGGTGGAGGGGGGAGGGAGGGGGAGGGGGGAGGGAGGGTGAGGGGAGGGGGGAGGGAGGGGGAGGGGAGGGAGGGGGAAGGGAGGGGGAGGGAGGGGGGAGGGAGGGGGACCTCCCCTTTTCCCAGTACCCCTCTTTCCCCGTTGGCCCGTCCTCGTAGGGTTTCCATTGTAACCGGGAGGAGGGGAGGGAGGGAAGGGGGAGGGAGGGAGGAGGGAGGTGTGGAGGGAGGAGGGGAGGGGGAGGGAGGGGGGAGGGGGGAAGGGGGGAGGGAGAGGGGTAGGGGGGGAGGGGGAGGGAGGGGTGGAGGGGAGGGGGGAGGGAGGGGGACCTCCCCTTTTCCCAGTACCCCTCTTTCCCCGTTGGGCCCGTCCTCGTAGGGTTTCGATTGTAACCGGGAGGGGAGGGAGGGAAGGGGGAGGGAGGGAGGGAGGAGGGAGGTATGGAGGGAGGTGTGGAGGGAGGAGGGGAGGGGGAGGGAGGGGAGGGGGTGGAGGGGGGGTGGGGGGAGGGGGGAGGGGGAGGGAGGGGGAACGGGGAGGGAGGGGGCCTCCCCTTTTCCCAGTACCCCTCTTTCCCCGTTGGGCCCGTCCCCGTAGGATTTCCGTTGTAACCGGGAGAGGGGAGGGAGGGTGGAAGGAGGGGGGAGGGGGAGAGGGATGGAAGGGTGGAGGGAGGGGGGAGGGATTGGGGGAGGGAGGGATGGAGGGAAGGAGGGAGTGGGGTGGAGTTAGGGGGGGATGGGTGAGGGAGGTGGGGAGGGAGGGGGGAGGGAGTTGGGGAGCGAGGGGGAGGAGGGGGGAGGGAGTGGGGATGGAGGTGGGAAGGAGGGGGGATGAAGGGGTTGAGCGGGGAAGGGGACCTCCCCTTTTCCCAGTACCCCTCTTTCCCCCACCACCAAGCCCCCTCCGCAACGACCCCTGTTGTCCCCCTCCCCAGTCCCCCTTCGTGGATGGGGGACCGAGCTCAGGGGTTACCGAGCTTTTGCGGTTGCAGCTCCTAGACTGTGGAACAGCATCCCTCTCCCCATCAGAACTGCCCCCTCCATCCACTCCTTTAAGTCCAGGCTCAAAACCTATTTCTACTGCCTAGCGTTTGAGGCTCATTGAGGAGGTACTGTGAACTGTTTGCGTGCCATTGTATGTTTCTTTTCTTTTTTTTCCTCAGTACCTAATCAGATGTACAGCACTTTGGTCAACGTGGGTTGTTTTTAAATGTGCTATACAAATAAAATTGACTTGACTTGACTTGACCAAGTGCTTCTCACGGCGATCTGTATTCGCAACAATGTATCACCCATCTCACAGGGGCATTGTGACATCATAAGCTGAAGACCTTCAATAAATCCGCACCACAGCGCCCCCTATAATTTAGGGGGGGGGAGCGCTTTAAAACCTCTGTAACTTAAAAAACATGCGACCGAATTAAATAAAAAACAATTTTGCAGCAGATAACCGCGTGGTGATTAAGGCGGTGCAAAAATCGTGGCGCTACGGTTCACCGTTTTGACGAAATCAGAGAAACCGCTGTTACGCGCATATATATATATATAACACAAGATCTGAGTTTTAGTAGTATACTAGAACAAGTGTGCCCGTTCTATGCGGGCCCGTTGGGCCCGTCCCCACACCCCCCATTCTCTCTCCCCCAGACACACTCTTAGCATCAGTTAAAGGCCCGGGGGGGGGGGGGGTGCGGGTGATCGGATCTGTGAAAAGTCCGGTGGGGGGGGGGGCTTCGGGAGATCTCATCATTCAAAGGCCCGGGGGGACGGGGGTGGGGTGATAGCGGGGAGATGTTCTCCCGGGTGTGGGAGAGAGGAGAGAAGCAAGGGGAGAGAGGAGAGGTGAGCCGGTGATCGCGGGCTGGCGCCGCTAACGGCGTCCATTGTTTTGGTGCGAGTGAGGAGATGCCGCGCATGCGTGCTGAGTACAGAGTGAGGAGATTCCGCGCATGCGTACGGAGCACTGCCGGACCGCAGCGCCCCCCTTCTGTCAAAACATCGATAAATGAGGGGGGGCAGCACATTTAAACCTCTGTAACTTAAAAAATATGCGTCCGAATTAAATAAAAATATCATTTTCCAGCAGCGAACCGCATGCTGATTAAGGCAGTTCACAAATGGTGGCGCTACGGTTCACCGTTTTGCCGGAATTGCCGTATTCAGCCGACATCAGTGGAATATATATATATATATACACAACATCTGAGTTTTAGTAGTATACTAGCAAACAGGGCCCGTTGGGCCCGTCCCCACACCACCCATTTTCTCCTCCCCCCATTTTCTCCTCCCCCAACCCCAATCTTACTCTCCCCACACCCCCCCCTTTCCCCACGACCTCCTCCCCTTTTCCCAGTACCCCTATCTCCCCCACCACCAAGCCCCCTCCGGACGACCCCTGTTGTCCCCCTCCCCAGTCCCCATTCTCAGACCCCGCCCCCATTCTCTCTCCCCCAGACACACTCTTACTCTCCCCCTTTCCCCAGCACACCCCTTTCCGCTACTCTCTCTTGCCCCCAGCACCAACAGGTCCGGGGGGGGTGGGGAGCGCATCAGTGAAAGGTCCGGGGGGGGGGGGTGGGGAGCGCATCAGTGAAAGGTCCGGGGGGTGGGGTGGGGAGCGCATCAGTGAAAGGTCCGGGGGAGCGCATCAGTGAAAGGTCCGGGGGGGGGGGGTGGGGAGCGCATCAGTGAAAGGTCCGGGGGGGGGTGGGGAGCGCATCAGTGAAAGGTCCGGGGGGGGTGGGGAGCGCATCAGTGAAAGGTCCGGGGGGGGGGGGTGGGGAGCGCATCAGTGAAAGGTCCGGGGGGGGGGGTGGGGAGCGCATCAGTGAAAGGTCCGGGGGGGGGGGAGCGCATCAGTGAAAGGTCCGGGGGGGGGGGGAGGGGGGTGGGGAGCGCATCAGTGAAAGGTCCGGGGGGGGGGTGGGGAGCGCATCAGTGAAAGGTCCGGGGGTGGGGGGTGGGGAGCGCATCAGTGAAAGGTCCGGGGGGGGGGGGGTGGGGAGCGCATCAGTGAAAGGTCCGGGGGGGGGGAGCGCATCAGTGAAAGGTCCGGGGGGGGGGGAGCGCATCAGTGAAAGGTCCGGGGGGGGGTGGGGAGCGCATCAGTGAAAGGTCCGGGGGGGGGGTGGGGGTGGGGAGCGCATCAGTGAAAGGTCCGGGGGGTGGGGGGTGGGGGGTGGGGAGCGCATCAGTGAAAGGTCCGGGGGGGGTGGGGAGCGCATCAGTGAAAGGTGCGGGGGGGGGGGGGGTGGGGAGCGCATCAGTGAAAGGTCCGGGGGGGGGGGTGGGGAGCGCATCAGTGAAAGGTCCGGGGGGGGGGGGTGGGGAGCGCATCAGTGAATGGTCCGGGGGGGGGCGGGGGATAGCGGGGAGAGGATGTCCCGTGTGTCCCGGGTGTGGGAGAGAGGAGAGAAGCAAGGGGAGGAGAGGGGAGAGGGGAGCGGGGAGCCCATAAGCACAGACGCACAGCAGCCCCACGCTGAAAGCCTTCAATAAATCAGCACGTGCTCTTGTCACGTGGGCATTTTGACGTCACACGCTGAAGGCCATGGAAAAAACGGCTGGGTTTTAAAAAAAAACTAAAACCTCCGTAACTTTAAAAATATACGACCGAATCAAATAAAAACATCATTTTCCAGCAGCGTTCAGCGTCGTGATTAAGGCGGTTCAAAAATCGTGCCGCTACGGTACACCGTTTTTGCCGGAAATCAGCCGAAAAAATGAGAGGTATTTTTTGTGACTTTTAAACCTCTGTAACTTAAAAACTATACGACCGAATTAAATACAAATATCATTTTCGGCAAGCGTCCAGCGGTGTGATTAAGGCGGTGCAAAAAATGTGGCGCTACGCCTCACCGTTTTGCAGAAATCAGCCGAAATCACTGTTACAAATATACATACAAGTCAGAGTTTTAGTAAGATTAGACGAGAACAAGTGTGCCCGTTCAAAGCGGGCCCGTTGGGCCCGTCCCCACACCCCCCATTCTCTCCTCCCCCAGCCCCACTCTTACTCTCCAAGTGTGCCCGTTGGGCCCGTCCTCCTGATCTGTGTATGTCAAGTGACCACTCTAACCTTCTTTTTTTTTTTTTTCCTAATCAGATGTGCAGCACTTTGGTCAACATGGGTTGTTTTTAAATGTGCTATACAAATATAATTAACTTGACTTGACTTGACTTGACTTGCAATAACAAAACAATCAGTGCGTTTCTGGAAGCTTTTCGAAACAAATGTAGCCGTCACAAGCCACAAGCTGAAAACTAAATCCTTTTCTGGAAACTTTTCGAAACAAATGTAGCCGTCACAAGCCACAAGCTGAAAACTAAATCTGCACCGCAGCGCCCCCTGAAAAAGGGGGGGGGGCAGCGCTTTAAAACCTCTGTAACTTAAAAAACACGCGACCAAATTAAATGAAAATATCACGGCCGAGCGAGCGCGAGATTGGCGATTGAGGCGGTGCGAAAACCGTCGTGCTACGGTCCGCCGTTTTGCTGCAATCGCTGTTACGTATAAATATACGATATATTCAGGTCAAACCCAAAAAAAATATATATATATATTCACAAGATCTGAGTTTTAGTATTATATAGATAGATAGACTAGCACAAGTGTGCCCGTTGGGCCCGTCCTCGTAGGGTTTCCATTGTAACCGGGAGGATGGGAGGGAGGGAAGGGGGAGGGAGGGGGGGAGGGGAGGGTGGAGTGGAGGGGGGATGGGAGGGGGAAGTGGGGGAGGGGGTGGGGAGGGAGAGGGGAGGGAGGGGGGTGGGGGGAGGGTCTATTTTACTTTAAAATAAACAGCTTTCTTTGTTGAAAAGGAAATAAACTTATCTATAGAGCATCAGCTTTTTTTAAATAAATAAAATCAAACTTAATGAAAATCACATTCCTCATTTTAAATAAATGTCTTTGTTAAAAATGAAATCAAACAGCGGGAGAGGCGACGGCGACTACACCTCCCGGCGGTCAGCGCTGGGCCCGTCCTCGTAGGGTTTCCATTGTAACCGTGAGGCAGGGAGGGAGGGGGAGGGAGGGAGGAGGGAGGTGTGGAGGGAGGAGGGGAGGGGGAGGGGGAGGGGGGAAGGGGGGGTGGGAGAGGGGAGGGAGGGGGTAGGGAGGGGGGAAGGAGGGAGGGGGACCACCCGTTTTCCCAGTACCCCTTTTTCCCCGATGTGCCCGTCCTCGTAGGGTTTCCATTGTAACCGGGAGGGGAGTGGGGGGAGGGAAGGAAGGAGGGAGGTGTGGAGGGGGGAGGGAAGGGGGAGGGGGAGGGGGGAAGGGGGGGTGGGAGAGGGGAGGGAGGGGTAGGGAGGGGGGAAGGAGGGAGGGGGACCACCCGTTTTCCCAGTACCCTTCTTTCCCCGTTGGGCCCGTCCTCGTAGGGTTTCCATTGTAACCGGGAGGCGGGGAGGGTGGGGGGGGGGAGGGAGGTGTGGAGGGAGGAGGGGAGGGAAGGAGGGGAGGGGAGGGGTGAAGGGGGGAAGGGGGGGAGGTGGAGGGAGGGGGGAGGGAGGGGGGGAGGGAGGGGGGGAGGGAGGGGGACCTCCCATTTTCCCAGTAGCCCTCTTTCCCCGTTGGGCCCGTCCTCGTAGGGTTTCCATTGTAACCGGGAGGCGGGGATGGAGGGGGGAGGGAGGGGAAGGGGGGAGGGAAGGGGGGAGGGAGGGGGACCTCCCCTTTTCCCAGTACCCCTCTTTCCCCGTTGGGCCCGTCCCCGAGGGGTGAGGGAGGTGGGGAGGGATGGGGAGGGAGTTGGGGAGGGAGTGGGGATGAAGTGGGGAGGAAGGGGTTGAGGGGGGAAGGGGGACCTCCCCTTTCTTTTTTCGAAACACTTGCCCCGGTGGCCCACGAGCATAGGGGCCCCATGCTGATCTGTGTATGTTAAGTGACTTGCAATAAAAAAACACAACTTTAAAAAACAATCAGCTGACTTCCGGTGGCGCTATGGAGGCTTGAGTCCAGCGCCAACTAGCTCCGTGCCGAGGGGAAAAAAAATGGGATAAAATCGGGTTTTACCTGCAGTGATCGCAATCTGAACGGCTGCCTGCGTGATGTCATCAGGCGCGCGACTTTAAGGTATGGCGTTACAACGCACCCCCCCCCCGTGGGACACAAAAAAGAACCGGTAAAAAACCGCAGATGGAAGAGGAAGACCCTTCAGAGGCCTCGGCCTCAATTACAACGAAGGCCCAGGAAGACCCTCGGAAGAAAATGAAACCGAAAAAGTCCGAAATGGAGGATCTTAAAACTTTTCTTGCTGCAGAAATGGAAACCATTGGTGAGAAATTTAAAGGTGAATTTGACTCTTTTAGGTTGGGGTTTAAAGCTGAAATGATTTCTACCGTTCAGCACATGCTGGAAACCTGGAAGAGGTCGAGGGAGGAAGAGGTCAAAGCTCAAATGGAAGTACTGGAAGCCAGGCTTGTTTCGGTGGAAACGAAGGTTAAAACGGAGGTGGACCCGGTTCATTATGAACTTGATCAACATCGAACAGCGATAACCGAACTGGAGAAATGGGCAACGACAAGTGAGGAAATTGTAAGCCGACTCCTTACTGAAAACCAACACCTCTCAGATATGGTGACTAAATTAAATGATAAATGTACCGATTTGGAGGGGCGTCAAAGACGTAAGAATTTAAGAATTGTAGGGGTGAAAGAAGGAAGTGAGAAAGAAATGGGTACTCGGGATTTTGTGGCAGACCTTTTACAAAAAGCCTTAAAATTGGATTACAAACCTTCACTTGGTCGAGCTCATAGAGCGCAGCGAAAACGTACACAGGATGATGCCCATCCAAGACAAATTATTGTAAAGGTGCAACTGGATCATGAATTTGATGATATAATGAAGAAAATGGTTCGAGGCGGACAGCTCCTTCTTGAAGGTGCAAGTTTTAGTATCTACCGAGATTATTCGGCAGAAGTCTACAAGAAAAGAGGGCAGTTCATTGAGACAAAGAGAATTTTGAAGAAGGTACCTGATTTGAGATACAGTTTGCTTTATCCCGCAAGACTAAGAGTCTCCTACAAGTCCAAGGAGCTTTTTTTTACAGACCACGAAAAAGCACTGGAATATGCTAAAGATGTCGGGAACATGATCATAGACTGAAGAATTTACATTACTCCTTAGGAGTCCCGCCAGATCTAAAAGGACCGTTAATCTTCTTTTAAGAGCTTTGAGGATATCAGGAAACCGAAATGGATGGAGGACATTGGATAAAACCGAGATCTTTTTTGTTTTCTCTGTTTACTAATCATTGTTATTATCTGGATACTCATATCTAACGATATATGTAACAACCAATACCTATTAAATATCTATATTACCACTAAAAACTATTAACAAAATTATTAACATTAACATTAATCATAAAAATTTAATACTGTATATGATTGATAACAATGATTAATAATTAACAGTCTTCGATTAACATAGAAATGTATTACACAATTATATTATATAGGAAGATATGCAAGAGGTAAATTAGCCTAAGTCAAAATAAAGTTTGACGGTTTTTCTCTTTAATTTTTAATTTAAATTTAAATTTATGATAGATTTAGCGGGAAAAAAATTAATATGATATGTAGAGAATAAACGTAGTGAATTTTTGCTGCTTTAAAATTTTTCTGCAAGGATACGTGCTTAGGTATGCATACATATGGGGATGTATATATATATATATGTGGACATCGGGTGTGTGTATGTATGGGTAGGTAAGTAAGTTTGTTATTCCCAAAGAAGATATATGAATGTTAGAAATAACCCTTTATTTCCTTTGCGCACGGAGCTGGAATTTTTTTTTTTTTTTTTACAAAGGCTACGGAAGTCTTTAGAATTCTAGCCACGTTAGTGTGGCTATCACTAACTACACTAATTGTAGAGGTAGTTTCTTTTCTTTCACCCTATATTTATCAACTCTATCACTTTTCTCTTTTTAAATATTTTTATAACTTAATGCTTGAATGGAAAAATAAGACAAATACAAGGAGATGTGCTCGGAAGAGCAATGTATATGATTTTAAACTCATCTATTCGAGGTTCGGGAGCAGGGTCAGGTTCTGTGTGTTGTACCTTCTGCTCGGTTATAGACCACCTTGAAACAAAATGCAAGATATTAATATGACAAGAGGGGGTCAGGGAATAACATTTTGTAGTTGGAATGTTAAGGGAATCAATGAACCAATTAAGAGAGGTAAAGTTTTGGCACATCTAAATTTAATCAAAACTGATATAATATTTCTTCAAGAAACGCACCTTAAGAAGGAATCTCAATATAGACTTAAAGCTAAGTGGATTGCTGAATCATATCATTCCTCCTTCTCCCACAAGTCCAGAGGAGTTGCAATACTAATTCGTAAAGGAATATCTTTTAAGAACTCCTCAACAATAGTGGATATTGATGGTAGATATATTATATTAGTTGGAGAGTTAAATGGAGAAAAAGTGATTCTTCTTAATGTTTACGGGCCTAATTTCGATAACCCTATGTTCTTTAATAAAACATTTAATAAAATTCCTGAATTTACACAATATAAATTAATAATTGGAGGAGACTTCAATTGTACATTAGATTCATACTTAGATAGATCATCAATGCAAAAAAAAGTAAAATCTCAATCAAGCGTATTTCTAAATTCATTTATCAATACCACTAATATTAAGGATGTCTGGAGAATAGAAAACCCAACTGGACGGGAATATTCATTTTACTCTCCAGTACACAAAACATACTCAAGAATAGATTATTTTTTAGTTGACTCTACGTTTATTCCATTTATTTATAATTCTAAATATCATAACATTATAATTTCAGATCATGCACCTGTAACATTCATGATTAAATTAAATGGAATGTCCGAGAAACAAGCATATTGGAGATTTAACCCACAAATTGTGAACGAAAAGTCATGCCAGGAATATATTATTAAACAGATTCAAATATTTTTTGAGGTAAATGACAACCCTGACACACCTATTTCTCTTATGTGGGAAACGTTTAAAGCGTATGTTCGAGGTACATTAATTTCTGCTCAAGCTTTTTATAATAAAGAGAACAGGATTAAACAACAAACATTGGAAAGTGAAATCAAACAACTAGATATAGAAAATGCGAGAATGCCATCTACTCTAAAATATAATAAAATTGCGGTATTGAAATATAAATTAAATAAAATGTATTCAGAACAAGTAATAAAACTCTATCAAAAAACAAAACAATTACATTTTGAATTTGGAGACAAACCACAAAAACTATTAGCACGTCAGTTACGAAAAATGGAAGGGGAAAAAATAATTCATAAAATTAGAACAGAGACAGGAGAATTATTAAAAATGCCCAAGGACATAAATGATAGATTGCTCCAATATTATCAGAGCCTTTATTCAACTAAAACCGTAGCACAATCAGAAGGAATAGCAGACTTTTTAAAAAAATGTAATTTAAAAGGTTTAGATTCAAACGATAGAGAAGTATTAGAAAGGGAGATTACGACAAAGGATATTGAGGAGTCTATTGGTTCTTTAAAAAATGGTAAAGCAGTAGGACCAGATGGTTTAGGCTCCGAATTTTATAAAAAAAATTATGATTTGCTTAGCCCACGTTTACATAGACTGTATGAGTATATATATACTCAACAGAAACTTCCAGACACTCTAAATGAATCGATAATAACACTTATTCCTAAAGCAGATAAAGATCCGGAAGACCCGGGATCATACAGAGCAATTGCACTTTTAAATACAGATCAAAAAATTTTAACTAAAATACTAGCGTATAGATTAAGTACAGTGATGAATAAATTAATACACCCTGACCAAACAGGCTTCATTCAGAAACGATACTCATACTATAATCTAAGAAGATTATTTAATATTATATATTCCAAGAGAATTATTAATGAAGATCTAGCAATAATCTCACTTGATGCTGAAAAAGCATTTGATCAGGTTGAATGGTCTTATTTATTTTCGGTGATGGAAAACATGCAGCTAGGGGAGAAATTCTGTACATGGATAAAACTGTTATATACAAATCCCACGGCCAGAATATTTACAAACCAAAGGTTGTCATCGAAATTTAGCCTATCTAGAGGTTGTAGACAAGGATGCCCGTTATCCCCATTATTATTTGCGCTTGCTATTGAGCCACTGGCAGAAAGAGTTAGGGGGCATCCGGAAATACATGGATATAACACAAAGGACTCAGTGAATAAAATTTCTCTATACGCAGATGACGTATTAATTTACATTACAAAACCAGAAATTAGTATTCCAAACTTATTAAAGCTAATAACCCAATTTGGTTCACTTTCAGGATACAGAATAAATTGGAATAAAAGCGAAATTATGCCAATAAGGGAACAAAATAAACAGATAATACAACAATTTCCATTTAAAATAGTAAATGAAAAATTTAAATATCTAGGTATCTATGTAACTAAGATATATACATCATTATTTAAAGCAAATTTCCCCCCATTACTGAACAAACTACATAAGAATATTCAATATTGGAAAACACTCCCTATCTCAATGGTTGGCAAAATTAATGCCATAAAAATGATTTTTTTGCCGCAAATATTATACCTTTTTCAGACTATTCCGATATATCTGACAAAAAACTTTTTTAAAAAATTGGACTCTATTGTTAAGGATTTTATCTGGGATTATAAGAATCATAGGATAAACAAAAGACACTTGTGTAAATCAAAAATAAATGGAGGCCTGGCTTTACCCAATTTTTTGTTTTATTTCTGGGCAGTTAATATTAAAAATATGAATTTCTGGTTGGAAGAAATAGATCATCAACCAGATTGGTTAAAAATGGAAAAGGAAGATTGTTTACCTTTTGATATTGGTTCGATATTATTTGCTACGTCTAAATTAAACAAAAAAATTTATAGGGGAAACCCTATAATATCTAGTGCTATACGAATTTGGAAACAATTAAAAAAGACATTAAAATTAGATAATTTATCACTTTTTCTTCCAATTGCGAATAATCCTTTGTTTAAGCCTTCATGGGTAGACGGGGGTTTTACACAATGGAAGGATTATGGAATTAAAAATATGGGACAACTTTATAAGGAAGGCACCTTTCTGACATTTCAGGAGTTGAAACTGACTTATGGTCTTCGTGGAAATGATTATTTCAGATATCTTCAACTCAGAGATTATGTAAAATCGAACTCCCAAAATTTTCGAATTAGAAATTCAGAAATTCTTGATGAATGTTGGAACAAACATCCTAATACAGAAAAATTAATATCTTATATATATAATATCTTATTAGACAGTGACATTCCCTCCACGGACTTATACAGACAAAAATGGGAAAAAGATTTAAACCAAGTAATAACGAAAGATACTTGGGAAGAAAGTTTGCAACATATATATCAGTGTTCACTAAACGCCAGACATTCTCTAATACAATTTAAAGTAATACATAGGTTACACTATTCAAAAACAAAACTACATAAAATTTTCCAACATATCTCACCTAAATGTGATAAATGTCAACATTTAGAAGCTACATTATTTCATATGCTTGCAAATTGTATAAAAATTAAAAAATTCTGGGTAAATATTTTTAGCATAATATCTAAAGTAACCAGCACACAATTGGACCCAGATCCAAAATTAATTATACTCGGAATATTAGAATTAAATCAAACATTTAGAACAACACAAAAAAACTTTATTGATTATAGCTTAATAACAGGAAAAAAATTAATTCTAAAATTTTGGAAAGGCCCTACGGCCCCCACAATCAAAATGTGGATTATAGAAATGACGGAGACCTTAAACGTGGAAAGAATCAGATTTTCCCTGTTGGACAAACAGGAATTATTCATTGGAACATGGTCTCCTTTTATTGATTATTTAAAGGGTCAGAATAGTTCAGCACAGGAACCTGACTAGCACTCGGACTAAAGAATGGATGAAATGCTATACTTTGAAATGTACGAATATATCTCGAATGAAGTTTATGTTATTTTAATAAATTTTTCCATTCTTCTTTAACTAACTTTTTCCTTATTTTTTAAAAAAAATTTGTTTTTGTTTTTATTTTTCTTCTCTCTTTCTTCTTTCTTTATTTCATCTATTTCTTTAGTTCTATCTAGTAAAAAAAAAAAAGGGGCAAAAGGTATTGGAGACAATATAATAACAATTGACAATATTATCAATTTAAAAATGTATGACTGTCAAGATGTAAACAGGTTATGTACCTATCCCCAATAAAAATTATTAAAAAAAAAAAAAAAAAAAAAAAAAAAAAAAAACAATCAGCTGCTTTTCGCAACAATGTTGAACCCATCTCACACAAGCATTGTGACGTCACGAGCTGAAGACCTTGGAAAAAAAAGGTTAAAAATAAAAAGATGTAAATTTGTAAAGAGTAGACACCCAATAGCAGCTGCTTGTCCATTGTGACATCACACGCTGAAGGGGGGGGGGAAGGGGGGTCAGCTCGAGCTCATCTCACAGGGGCATTGTGACATCACACGCTGAAGACTAAATCCGCACCGCAGCGCCCCCTGAAAAGGGGGGGGGGGGGGCAGCGCTTTAAAACCTCTGTAACTTAAAAAATACGCGACCAAATTAAGTGAAAATATCACGGCCGAGCGAGCGCGAGATTGGCGATTGAGGCGGTGCGAAAACCGTGGCGCTACGGTTCGCCTTTTTTCCGCATTCGATGTTACGTACGGTTCAGGTCATTCCCAAAAATATACACAAGATCTGAGTTTTAATAGTATATAGATAGATAGATAGATAGATAGACTAGCAAAGAGGGCCCGTTGGGCCCGTCCCCACACCCCCCATTTTCTCCTCCCCCTTCCCCACTCTTACTCTCCCCACACCATGGATTAAGGTTTGGAGAAGGGAATGGGGGAAGAAAGGGGGGGAGGGTGAGGAGAGATGGTGGGGGCGAGGTGTGGAGGGGGGAGGGAGCTTGGGGGGAGAGAGGGGGGGGGTGAGGGGGGGAGGTGAGGATGGAGTGAGGGTGGAGAGGGGAGGGAGGGGGACCTCCCCTTTTCCCAGTCAGCTCTAGCTCATCTCACAGGGATATTGTGATGTCACACACTGAAGGCCTTCAATAAAAGGCTTAGAAAAAAAACGTTTTATCTTTTAAACCTCTTTAACTTAAAAAAATATACGACCGAATTAAATAAAAATATCATTTTCTAGTAGCTATCTGCGTTGTGATTAAGGTGGTGCAAAAATTGTTGCGCTACGGTTTACCGTTTTTCCGACATCAGCCGACATCAGTGAAATAAATATACATGATCTGAGTTTTAATAGTAGAATAGACCGACTGGGCCCGTTGGGCCCGTCCTCGTAGGGTTTCCATTGTAACCGGGAGGGGACGAAAGGGGGAGGGTTGGGGGAGGGAAGGGGGAGGGAGGAGGGGAGGGAGGGGGGGGAGGGGAGGGGGAGGGAGAGGGGAGGGAGGGGGGTAGGGGGGAGGGAGAGGGGGGGATGGGAGGGGGGAGGGGAGGGGGGGAGGGAGGAGGGAAGGGGGGAGGGAGAGGGGAGGGAGGTGGGTAGGGGGAGGGAGGGAGGGGGACCTCCCCTTTTCCCAGTACCCCTCTTTCCCCGTTGGGCCCGTCCTCGTAGGGTTTCCATTGTAACCGGGAGGAGGGGAGGGCGGGAAGGGGGAGGGAGGGAGGAGGGAGGTGTGGAGGGAGGAGGGGAGGGGAGGGAGGGGGGAGGGGGGGAAGGGGAGGGGGGAAGGGGGGAAGGGGGAGGGAGAGGGAGAGGGGAGGGAGGGGGGATGGGATGGGGG
The DNA here is from genome assembly GCF_053455715.1 of Rhinoraja longicauda. Taxonomy (NCBI): domain Eukaryota; kingdom Metazoa; phylum Chordata; class Chondrichthyes; order Rajiformes; family Arhynchobatidae; genus Rhinoraja; species Rhinoraja longicauda. Next base: position 2,562,250 of record NC_135991.1, read on the forward strand.
AAGGGGGGAGGGAGGGGGACCTCCCCTTTTCCCAGTACTCCTCTTTCCCCGTTGGGCCCGTCCTCGTAGGGTTTCAATTGTAACCGGGAGGGGGGGAGGGAGGGTGGAGAGGGATGGAAGGGTGGAGGGAGGGGGGGAGGGATTGGGGAGGGAGGGATGGAGGGAAGGGGGAGTTAGGGGGGAGGGGGGAGGGAGTTGGGGAGGGAGGGGGAGGAGGGGGGGAGGGAGTGGGGATGGAGGTGGGAAGGAGGGGGGATGAAGGGGTTGAGGGGGGAAGGGGGACCTCCCCTTTTCCCAGTACCCCTCTTTCCCCGTTGGGCCCGTCCTCATAGGGTTTCCATTGTAACCGGGAGGGGGGGAGGGAGGTGTGGAGGGAGGTGTGGAGGGAGGAGGGGAGGGGGAGGGAGGGGGGGAGGGGAGGGGGGAAGGGGAGGGGGAAGGGGGGAGGGGGTAGGGGGGAGGGGAGGGAGGGGGACCTCCCCTTTTCCCAGTAACCCTCTTTCCCCGTTGGGCCCGTCCCCGTAGGGTTTCTATTGTAACCGGGAGGGGGGAGGGAGGATGGAAGGAGGGGGAGGGGGAGAGGGATGGAAGGGTGGATTGATTGGGGGAGGGAGGGATGGAGGGAAGGAGGGAGGGGGGGAGATAGGGGGGAGGTTTGAGGGAGGTGGGGAGGGAGGGGGAGGGAGTTGGGGAGGGAGGGGGAGGAGGGGGGGAGGGAGTGGGGATGGAGGTGGGAAGGAAGGGGTTGAGGGGTGAAGGGGGACCTCCCATTTTCCCAGTACCGCTCTTTCCCCCACCACCAAGCCCCCTCCGCAACGACCCCTGTTGTCCCCCTCCCCAGTTCGCATTCTCAGACCCCCCCCCATTCTCTCTCTCCCCCAGACACACTCCAAGTGGTGTTTCGCAACACTTGCCCCGGTGGCCCACGAGCATAGAGGCCCCATGTTGATCTGTGTATGTTAAGTGACTTGCAATAAAAAAGACTACTTGAAAACTGTGGTTTGAAGTGGTTTAAAGTGCTGTTTTTGCTACATTCGCGGTCATTTAGTGCTTCTCACGACCACGGTCATTTAGTGCTTCTCACTGCGATCAGTTAGTGGTGCTTTTCGAAACAATGTAGCACCCATCTCAAACAAGCATTGGGAGGATGGGAGGGACGGAAGGGGAGGGAGGGAGGAGAGAGGTGTGGAGGGAGGAGGGGAGGGAGGGGGAAGGGGAGGGGGGAACGGGGGGAAGGGGGAGGGAGAGGGGAGGGAGGGGGGATGGGATGGGGGAAGGGGGGAGGGAGGGGGACCTCCCCTTTTCCCAGTACCCCTCTTTCCCCGTTGGGCCCGTCCTCGTAGGGTTTCCATTGTAACCGGGAGGAGGGGAGGGAGGGAGGAGGGAGGTGTGGAGGGAGGATGGGAGGGGGCGAGGGGAGGGGGGAAGGGGGAGGGAGAGGGTTAGGGGGGAGGGGGATGGGGGAGGGGGTAAGGGGAGGGAGGGGGACCTCCCCTTTTCCCAGTACCCCTCTTTCCCCGTTGGGCCCGTCCCCGTAGGGTTTCCTTTGTAACCAGAAGGGGGGGAGGGAGGGTGGAAGGAGGGGGGAGGGGGAGAGGGATGGAAGGGTGGAGGGAGGGGGGGAGGGATGGAGGGAAGGAGGGAGGGGGGGAGTTAGGGGAGGAGGGGTGAGGGAGGTGGGGAGGGAGTTGGGGAGGAGGGGGGGAGGGAGTGGGGATGGAGGTGGGAAGGAGTGGGGAGGAAGGGGTTGAGGGGGGAAGGGGGGAGGGAGGGAATAGGGGCCCCATGCTGATCTGTGTATGTTAAGTGACTCGCACAACTTTAAAAAACTGGCAGTTGCTTTTCGCAACAATGTTGCAAACCATCTCACACAAGCATTGTGACGTCACAAGCTGAAGACCTTGGAAAAAAAGGTCAGAAAAAAATTATGTAAATTTAAAACCGAGCTGATCTCTCATTGGTGCACGGGTGCCATTGTGACATCACGCGCTGAAGCCCCTTCAAGAAAAGGGTTAGAAATGAGAAATTTTAACTTTCATATCTCTCTAGCTTTAAAAAGGTAGCTTCAATTTGAACGAACGTACTTACAATAGTTGCCCCTGTTAATGGTGAATACGGCGGTACAAAAATCGTAGCGCTTTGGTGTACCGTCTGCGAGGAGTAGGGTTTGTAAGTTATGGACAGAAATCTTCGGAATCTTCCGTACAAACATACGGAATCTTCCGTATATACATACGGAATGTTGGACCGCAGAGTTTTAGTAGTATATAGATAGATAGATACTAGACCGAGTGGGCCCGTTGGGCCCGTCCTCGTAGGGTTTCCATTGTAACCGGGAGGGGAGGAAAGGGGGAGGGTTGGGGGAGGGAAGGGGGAGGGAGGAGGGGAGGGAGGGGGGTAGGGGGGAGGGAGGGGGGAGAGGGGGGATGGGAGGGGGGAGGGGAGGGGGGAAGGGAGGAGGGAGAGGGGAGGGAGGTGGGTAGGGGGGAGGGAGGGAGGGGGACCTCCCCTTTTCCCAGTACCCCTCTTTCCCCGTTGGGCCCGTCCTCGTAGGGTTTCCATTGTAACCGGGAGGAGGGGAGGGCGGGAAGGGGGAGGGAGGGAGGAGGGAGGTGTGGAAGGAGGAGGGGAGGGGAGGGAGGGGGGAGGGGAGGGAGGGGGGTAGGGGGGAGGGGGAGGGAGGGGAGGGAGAGGGGAGGGGGGAGGGGAGGGGGGAGGGAGGGGGACCTCCCCTTTTCCCAGTACTCCTCTTTCCCCGTTGGGGCCCGTCCTCGTAGGGTTTCAAGAAGGGGGGAGAGGGATGGAAGGGTGGAGGGAGGGGGGTAGGGATTGGGGAGGGAGGGATGGAGGGAAGGAGGGAGGGGGGAGTTAGGGGGGAGGGAGGAGGGAGGGGGGAGGGAGTTGGGGAGGGAGGGGGAGGAGGGGGGGGGGAGTGGGGATGGAGGTGGGAAGGAGGGGGGATGAAGGGGTTGAGGGGGGAAGGGGCACCTCCCCTTTTCCCAGTACCCCTCTTTCCCCGTTGGGCCCGTCCTCATAGGGTTTCCATTGTAACCGGGAGGGGGGGGAGGGAGGAGGGAGGTGTGGAGGGAGGAGGGGAGGGGGAGGGACGGGGGGAGGGGAGGGGGAAGGGGAGGGGGAGGGGAGGGGGGAGGGGGATCTCCTCTTTTTCCAGTACCCCTCTTTCCCCGTTGGGCCCGTCCCCGTAGGGTTTCCATTGTAACCGGGAGGGGGGAGGTAGGGTGGACGGAGGGGGGAGGGGGAGAGGGATGGAAGGGTGGAGGGAGGGGGGAGGGAGTGGGGGAGGGTGGGATGGAGGGAAGGAGGGAGGGGGGGAGTTAGGGGCTGGGTGGTGATGGAGGTTGGGATTGAGGGGGGAGGGAGGGGGGGAGTGAGTGGGGATGGAGGTGGGAAGGAGGGGGGAGGAAGGGGTTGAGGGGGGAAGTGGAACCTCCCCTTTTCCCTGTACCCCTTTTTCCCCCACCACCAAGCCCCCTCCGCAACGACCCCTGTTGTCCCCCTCCCCAGTCCCCATTCTCAGACCCCCCCCCATTCTCTCTCTCCCCCAGACACACTCTCAGTGCTTTTTTCGAAACACTTGCCCCGGTGGCCCACGAGCATAGGGGCCCAATGCTGATCTGTGTATGTTAAGTGACTTGCAATAAAAAAAAATACTTTAAAAAAAGATAAGTGCTTTTTAAGTGCTTGTTTTGTAACATTCGCGGTCACATAGTGCTTCTCACTGCGATCTGTTAGTGGTGCTTTTCGAAACAATGTAGCACCCATCTCAAACAAGCATTGGGAGGATGGGAGGGAGGGAAGGGGAGGGAGGGAGGAGAGAGGTGTGGAGGGAGGGGGGGAAGGGGAGGGGGGAACGGGGGGAAGGGGGAGGGAGAGGGGAGGGAGGGGGGATGGGATGGGGGAAGGGGGGAGGGAGGGGGACCTCCCCTTTTCCCAGTACCCCTCTTTCCCCGTTGGGCCCGTCCCCGTAGGGTTTCCATTGTAACCGGGAGGGGGGGGAGGGAGGGTGGAAGGAGGGGGGAGGGGGAGAGGGGTGGAAGGGTGGAGGGAGGGGGGGAGGGAGTGGGGGAGGGTCGGATGGAGGGAAGGAGGGACGGGTGAGTTAGGGGCTGAGTGGTGATGGAGGTTGGGATTGAGGGGGGAGAGAGTGGGGATGGAGGTGGGAAGGAGGGGGGAGGAAGAGGTTGAGGGGGGAAGTGGGACCTCCCCTTTTCCCAGTACCCCTCTTTCCCCCACCACCAAGCCCCCACCGCAACGACCCCTGTTGTCCCCCTCCCCAGTCCCCATTCTCAGACACCCCCCATTCTCTTGGAATAAAAAAAAATACTTTAAAAAAAATAAGTGCTTTTTAATTGCTTGTTTTGAAACATTCGTGGTTAAGTGCTTTTTTAAAAAACATTCGCGGTTAAGTGCTGGTTTTGAAACATTCGCGGCTACTTAGTGCTTCTGTCAGCTGCTTTTCGAAACAATGTTGCAACCATCTCACACAAGCATTGGGAGGATGGGAGGGAGGGAAGGGGAGGGAGGGAGGAGGGAGGTGTGGAGGGAGGAGGGGAGGGAGGGGGAAGGGGAGGGGGGGAAGGGGGCGGGAGAGGGGAGGGAGGGGGGATGGGATGGGGAAGGGGGGAGTGAGGGGGACCTCCCCTTTTCCCAGTACCCCTCTTTCCCCGTTGGGCCCGTCCTCGTAGGGTTTCCATTGTAACCGGGAGGAAGGGAGGGAGGGAAGGGGGAGGGAGGGAGGAGGGAGGTGTGGAGGGAGGGGAGGGGGAGGGAGGGGGAGGGGAGGGGGGAAGGGGGGGAGGGGGGAGGGAGAGGGGGAGGGAGGGGGGGAGGGGGATGGGGGGAGGGAGAGGGGTAGGGGGGGGAGGGGAGGGGGAAGGGGAGGGAGGGGGACCTCCCCTTTTCCCAGTACCCCTCTTTCCCCGTTGGGCCCGTCCTCGTAGGGTTTCCATTGTAACCGGGAGGAGGGGAGGGAGGGAAGGGGGAGGGAGGGAGGTGTGGAGGGTGAAGGGGGAGGGAGGGGGGAGGGGAGAGGGGAAGGGGGGGAGGGAGGGGGGGTGGAGGTGGGAAGGAGTGGGGAGGAAGGGGTTGAGGGGGGAAGGGGGGGGAGGGAGGGAATAGGGGCCCCATGCTGATCTGTGTATGTTAAGTGACTCGCACAACTTTAAAAAACTGGCAGTTGCTTTTCGCAACAATGTTGCAACCATCTCACACAAGCATTGTGACGTCACAAGCTGAAGACCTTGGAAAAAAAAGGTCAGAAAAAAAATTATGTTAATTTAAAGTAGTAAACACCCAATAGCAGCCGCATGTCCATCGCGAGCTGATCTCTCATTGGTGCACGGGTGCCATTGTGACATCACGCGCTGAAGCCCCTTCAAGAAAAGGGTTAGAAATGAAAAATTTAAACTTTAATATCTCTCTAGCTTTAAAAAGGTAGCTTCAATTTGAACGAAAGTACTTACAATAGTTGCCCATGTTAATGGTGAATACGGCGGTACAAAAATCGTAGCGCTTTGGTGTACCGTCTGGGAGGAGTAGGGTTTGGCCCCTTCAAGAAAAGTGTTAGAAATGAAAATTTAAACTTTAATATCTCTCTAGCTTTAAAAAGGTAGCTTCAATTTGAACGAAAGTACTTACAATAGTTGCCCATGTTAATGGTGAAGACGGCGGTACAAAAATCGTAGCGCTTTGGTGTACCGTCTGGGAGGAGTAGGGTTTGTAAGTTATGGACAGAAATCTTCGGAATCTTCCGTATATACACACGGAATCTTCCGTATATACATACGGAATGTTGGACCGCAGAGTTTTAGTACTATACTAGACCGAGTGGGCCCGTTGGGCCCGTCCTCGTAGGGTTTCCATTGTAACCGGGAGGGGAGGAAAGGGGGAGGGTTGGGGGAGGGAAGGGGAGGGAGGAGGGGAGGGAGGGGGGGAGGGGAGGGGGAGGGAGAGGGGAGGGAGGGGGGTAGGGGGGAGGGAGAGGGGGGGATGGGAGGGGGGAGGGGAGGGGGGGAGGGAGGCGGGAAGGGGGGGAGGGAGAGGGGAGGGAGGTGGGTAGGGGGGAGGGAGGGAGGGGGACCTCCCCTTTTCCCAGTACCCCTCTTTCCCCGTTGGGCCCGTCCTCGTAGGGTTTCCATTGTAACCGGGAGGAGGGGAGGGCGGGAAGGGGGAGGGAGGGAGGAGGGAGGAGTGGAGGGAGGAGGGGAGGGGAGGGAGGGGGAGGGGGAAGGGGAGGGGGAAGGGGGGAAGGGGGAGGGAGAGGGAGAGGGGAGGGAGGGGGGATGGGATGGGGGAAGGGGGGAGGGAGGGGGACCTCCACTTTTCCCAGTACTCCTCTTTCCCCGTTGGGCCCGTCCTCGTAGGGATTCAATTGTAACCGGGAGGGGGGGAGGGAGGGTGGAAGGAGGGGGGAGAGGGATGGAAGGGTGGAGGGAGGGGGGGAGTGATTGGGGAGGGAGGGATGGAGGGAGGGGGGAGTTAGGGGGGAGGGGGGAGGGAGTTGGGGAGGGAGGGGGAGGAGGGGGGAGGGAGTGGGGATGGAGGTGGGAAGGAGGGGGGATGAAGGGGTTGAGGGGGGAAGGGGGACCTCCCCTTTTCCCAGTACCCCACTTTCCCCGTTGGGCCCGTCCTCATAGGGTTTCCATTGTAACCGGGAGGGGGGGAGGGAGGTGTGGAGGGAGGTGTGGAGGGAGGAGGGGAGGGGGAGGGAGGGGGGGAGGGGAGGGGGGAAGTGGAGGGGGAAGGGGGGAGGGGTTAGGGGGGAGGGGAGGGAGGGGGACCTCCCCTTTTCCCAGTACCCCTCTTTGCCCGTTGGGCCCGTCCCCGTAGGGTTTCTATTGTAACCGGGAGGGGGGAGGGAGGATGGAAGGAGGGGGGAGGGGGAGAGGGATGGAAGGGTGGATTGATTGGGGGAGGGAGGGATGGAGGGAAGGAGGGAGGGGGGAGTTAGGGGGGAGGTTTGAGGGAGGTGGGGAGGGAGGGGGAGGGAGTTGGGGAGGGAGGGGGAGGAGGGGGGGAGGGAGTGGGGATGGAGGTGGGAAGGAAGGGGTTGAGGGGTGAAGGGGGACCTCCCATTTTCCCAGTACCCCTCTTTCCCCCACCACCAAGCCCCCTCCGCAACGACCCCTGTTGTCCCCCTCCCCAGTCCCCATTCTCAGACCCCCCCCCCCATTCTCTCTTTCCCCCAGACACACTCCAAGTGCTGTTTCGCAATACTTGCCCCGGTGGCCCACGAGCATCGAGGCCCCATGTTGATCTGTGTATGTTAAGTGACTTGCAATAAAAAAGACTACTTGAAAACAGTGGTTTAAAGTGGTTTAAAGTGCTGTTTTTGCTACATTCGCGGTCATTTAGTGCTTCTCACGACCACGGTCATTTAGTGCTTCTCACTGCGATCTGTTAGTGGTGCTTTTCGAAACAATGTAGCACCCATCTCAAACAAGCATTGGGAGGATGGGAGGGAGGGAAGGGGAGGGAGGGAGGAGAGAGGTGTGGAGGGAGGAGGGGAGGGAGGGGGAAGGGGAGGGGGGAACGGGGGGAAGGGGGAGGGAGAGGGGAGGGAGGGGGGATGGGATTGGGGAAGTGGGGAGGGAGGGGGACCTCCCCTTTTCCCAGTACCCCTCTTTCCCCGTTGGGCCCGTCCTCGTAGTGTTTCCATTGTAACCGGGAGGAGGGGAGGGAGGGAGGAGGGAGGTGTGGAGGGAGGAGGGGAGGGGGGGAGGGGAGGGGGGAAGGGGGAGGGAGAGGGTTAGGGGGGAGGGGGATGGGGGAGGGGGTAAGGGGAGGGAGGGGGACCTCCCCTTTTCCCCAGTACCCCTCTTTCCCCGTTGGGCCCGTCCCCGTAGGGTTTCCTTTGTAACCAGAAGGGGGGGAGGGAGGGTGGAAGGAGGGGGGAGGGGGAGAGGGATGGAAGGGTGGAGGGAGGGGGGGGAAGGATGGAGGGAAGGAGGGAGGGGGGGGAGTTAGGGGAGGAGGGGTGAGGGAGGTGGGGAGGGAGTTGGGGAGGAGGGGGGGAGGGAGTGGGGATGGAGGTGGGAAGGAGTGGGGAGGAAGGGGTTGAGGGGGGAAGGGGGGGAGGGAGGGAATAGGGGCCCCATGCTGATCTGTGTTTGTTAAGTGACTCGCACAACTTTAAAAAACTGGCAGTTGCTTTTCGCAACAATGTTGCAAACCATCTCACACAAGCATTGTGACGTCACAAGCTGAAGACCTTGGAAAAAAAAGGTCAGAAAAAAATTTATGTAAATTTAAAACCGAGCTGATCTCTCATTGGTGCACGGGTGCCATTGTGACATCACGCGCTGAAGCCCCTTCAAGAAAAGGGTTAGAAATGAGAAATTTTAACTTTAATATCTCTCTAGCTTTAAAAAGTTAGCTTCAATTTGAACGAAAGTACTTACAATAGTTGCCCATGTTAATGGTGAATATGGCGGTACAAAAATCGTAGCGCTTTGGTGTACCGTCTGGGAGGAATAGGGTTTGTAAGTTATGGACAGAAATCTTCGGAATCTTCCGTACAAACATACGGAATCTTCCGTATATACATACGGAATGTTGGACCGCAGAGTTTTAGTAGTATACTAGACCGAGTGGGCCCGTTGGGCCCGTCCTCGTAGGGTTTCCATTGTAACCGGGAGGGGAGGAAAGGGGGAGGGTTGGGGGAGGGAAGGGGGAGGGAGGAGGGGAGGGAGGGGGGGAGGGGAGGGGGGGAGGGGGGAGGGAGAGGGGAGGGAGGGGGGTAGGGGGGAGGGAGGGGGAGAGGGGGGATGGGAGGGGGGAGGGGGGAAGGGAGGAGGGAAGGGGGGGAGGGAGAGGGGAGGGAGGTGGGTAGGGGGGAGGGAGGGAGGGGGACCTCCCCTTTTCCCAGTACCCCTCTTTCCCCGTTGGGCCCTGTAAATTAATACTTCACAACTCTTAAAGCGTACAACATCTTTTAATGATAGCACAGCGTATTACATACATCTTCAAGCACTGGCTACGTTCCTCTACTGAACTGTACCCAGGAAGGGAAGGCGTTATGATTGATGTTAACTAGGCGGGGTTAATGGTACTGAGGTAACTATGTTATTGGTTGCATATAAACCATCTACATCCTTCCCCCTAGAAAATTAAACAGATTGTTGTCACAACAACAGAATTAATAACAGAATTAAGCAAAATCGCCATAGCGCACAGGTGGCTTACTAATCCGGCCCGAGCGCGTACGAATGTCTCCCCCTCCCCCCGAAAGAGCAGAAGAAACCGGAGGACACGAGGCAGCAGGGGAACCAGGAAGGGAGGTGCGGTGGTAGAACCGGGAGAGTGGGAACCGGCAACAGGGGACCCGCGCAGAGGGGAACCGGGCGCGCGATATGGGGACCGAGGCATACAAGGAACGCTGGCCGGGACGGCAGCCGGCTGCTGGTATGAGAGCGGCGGGGCATAGGGTCCCGGGGGCTGCGGCTTTGGCTCATTAACCGCAAGCAGGTGTTGTCGGCTTCTTCGGTAGATGGTGCCCTCATGGTCCACCAGGTACGAACGAGGTGAGTCGGCCACCCCAACCACGGTGGCCAGACGGGAGTGACCGCCGGCGGTCTGCAACCGAACAACCCGTCCAGGCAAAAGAGGATCGAGTGGTCTGCACGACCGATCGTGGGAACGCCGCTGGCTGTCATGCTTCTCTTGAATACGCCTCTGCACGGAGGCAGGCTCCAGCACCCGAGGTTGCAGCTGGCGCTGGGCAATCGGGATAGTAGATCTGGTATTCCTTGACATCAGACGCTGAGCAGGTGACCCCATGGCCGGATCCCTGGAAACATTCCTGAGGTTTAGGAGATCCAAGTACAAATCAGTGTTGGAAAGTCTCGCCTGTTCCATCAGATGCTTGGCGCTGCGGACGGCCCGTTCTGCAAGTCCGTTGCTCTGTGGGTACTCAGGGCTGCTGGTGAAATGCACAAAATTCCACTTGTCCGCAAAACTTTTGAATTCTCGGCTGGTAAACTGCCTGCCGTTGTCAGTCTGCAGCCTGACAGGGGACCCAAAAGTGGAGAAGTGTTTCCGCAGCTTTCGGATCACCATCTCCGACGTGAGGGATGTCAGTAAATCCACCTCGAACCAGTTTGAGTATGAGTCGACCAGGACAAGGTAGTGGTTACCACGCCACTCGAAGATGTCAGCAGCCAACGAGGACCAGGCCAAGGCAGGGGCAGGCTGTTGCAGCAGGGGCTGTCGCTGCTGGTGTGGAGCAAGACTGTTGCACGTGGAGCAGGCAGAAACTCGGTCTCGGATATATTTGGCCATTCCGGGCCAGTAGAATTGGCACTGAGCGTGGGCGAGTGTTGCATCGACCCCAGGGTGTCCGCTATGGGCTGCGCAATAGTAAGAGTCAAACAGGGAGGACGGGACCACAACTTTATGTCCCTTGACGATGACGCCATTCTGGAGCACCAATTCGTCGCGGACCAGGAAGAAAGGCTGTGTTTCAGGTGGCGCAGCGGAGCGCTTTGTTGGCCACCCTGCTTTAATCACAGTGGCAAGCCGCTGCAAAACTGGATCGGCAGCGGTGTGCTCGGCCAACACCTGTAGCTGCTTGGTGGGAATGAAATTAACGCCCAGTACAAGCAAGTCCTCTGTTTCGTAGGGGTGGCGATCACAGGAGGTCCGCGGGGCGCGCGATAGGGTGTCCGCAATGTGCATCTCGGTGCCCTTCTTGTAGATGATGTCGAATTCGAAACGCTGGAGCTGTAGCATCATACGCTGCAGCCTGGCGGGGGCAGCGTGAATTGGCTTGTTTAGGATGGTCACCAGTGGCTGGTGGTCGGTTTCGACCGTAAATCTGCTGCCGAACAGGAAATCTCTGAACTTGGAGCAGGCGAACACCACCGCGAGCAGCTCTTTCTCGATCTGAGCGTACCGCTGCTCGGTGTCCGTCATGGTGCGGGAGGCATAGGAGACAGGATGTAACGATCCATCGACAGACTGAAGGCAAGCCGCACCCAGACCGAACTTGGAAGCGTCACAGGTGACGGTGATGGGGCGACTTACATCGAAGTACCGCAACGTCGGGGTGTCAATCAATTTCGACTTGAGGCAGTCAAAGGCCTGCTGGTGATGTTGGAGCCAGGCCCAGGCAATATCCTTTTTTGTCAATTGCCGCAGGGGAGCACTCAGCTCACTGAGGTTTTGTATAAACTTCCCCAGGTAGTTCACCATGCCTAAGAATCGTTGTAGACCTGGCACGTCGGTGGGGGCTGCCATCTCGGAGATGGCAGCTGCCTTCAAGGGGTCGGGTTTTAGTCCGTGAGAGGTGAAGACGTGTCCCACATACGTGACTTCTGGGACGCGGAACCGGCATTTCTTGGGATTCAGCTTCAGATTGACCTTCCGCGCCCGATCCAGGATGCTGCGGAGGTTCAGGTCGTGCTCCGCAATGTCTTTCCCATAAACCAGGATATCATCCACGATGATGGCACATGGCAGGCCCGAGAATATCTGCTCCATAGTTCGCTGGAACACCTCGCTAGCGGAATTAATGCCGAATGGCATTCGCAGGAACTTGAATCTGCCAAACGGTGTGGCGAAGGTCGTTAGGTCAGAAGACTCTTTGTCCAACGGGATCTGCCAAAACGAGTTCTTAGCGTCTAGGACCGAAAAGATGGTGGCCTGCCCGACCTGAGCCGCCACGTCCTCAACAGACCGCATGGGGTGGTGTGGTCGCCTGATTGCAAGGTTCAAGTCCTTCGGATTGATACACACACGTATTTCATTCTTGTCTTTCTTTATCGTGGCAACCATAGTGGAGACCCAAGCGGTGGGATCGCTAACCGCTTCTAGCACCCCCTTATCGACCATGTTATTCAGCATCGCCTCGACCCTGTCTTTCATGGCGTGAGACACCCTGTGAGCTGCGCGGGCTACAGGTTGTACGTTTGGGTCAACGGAAATACGATATGTGAGTGGTAACTTTCCCAGGTCATCGTTGAACAGGTCCTGGTATTCCACAACAGGGTTGAACGACAGTTGCACTTTGTGGACCGTGCGGTCGAAGGACACCAGGCCAAGATCTTGGCACGCACGGTTGCCCAGCAGGGTTACACAGTCAGAGTTCAAAACATAGAAAACGAGGTTTCTCGTTGCCTTTTGCAGCACACAAGTTAAAGCAGCCCTCCCCACAGGCCTTAGAATTTCTCCACCATAGGCATGCAACGTAGCGTTGTCAACAACCAGGGGCTCATTATTCCTTATCTTATTGAAAAGATTTATTGACAATACGTTGACCTTCGCACCTGTATCCAGCTTTGCAAGGAAGGACACACCATTGACAGTCAGAGCTACAGAGGGATCAGAGCGTTGGGCGGTTGTGTGTAGGAGGGTAAACACATTCGAATTCTCAGGAGGATTAATTGGATCTGCCTCGTAGGAGTCGACCAGGCTGGGCTGTAAATCGTAACAGCCATCAGATTGCCTCAGCATGTTTAGACTGGGTCTGGAAATCTGTGCCTGTCTCCCACGGGAACGGATCGAGCGACAGGCCGCAGAGAAGTGGTTTAACTTTTTACAAAAGTTACAAAATTTGCCATAAGCAGGGCAGGTAGACAGTCTATGGTGCATGTAGTTACAGTTTGGGCACCTTTTTTGGGGCACTTCACCAGGACCTGGGTTGGCACGCGGCAGAAAAGCATTGTTTACCATCCGAGGCTGGGGTCTCCTACACCCAGCCAGGTTGATAGACTTATTGGCCGAGTCTCGGTGGTCATCTGGCAATACAACGACCTCAGACAATCTGCAGGCATGCATAGCTTTTTCCAACGTTAGATCCGGATCCCTTAGAAGCTCACATCGTAGCTGCTGGTCACGCATGCCAGTTACTAAAATGTCTCTAGTGAGCTGCTCCGTCATGTCACCAAAACGGCACCGCTGGGCGAGATAACGCAAATCAGCAATAAAACATTCAACAGGTTCATCCGGCAACTGTTTTCTTGTAAAGAACCGTGCCCTCTGCAGAATGCGGTTCGAGGGCAGGTCACAAATCTCCCTGAACTTACGTAGCAGGCAAGCGGGGTCACTGGCAGATTCTGCAGGGGTAATCTCCACGTCGTCGTCGCCCAGGACCGCTGGAGCATAGGTGAAAGTTCTGGCTCTCTTCATGGCATCAGGTCCGACAAGGTTGAGTAGGAGGGAGGCTTTAAGGGAGTCAGGATCAGCGCGATGTGCGACGTTGACAAAGTGGGTGAAATCAAACTCAAACGTGTCCCAGCGCTCAGAAATGTCAGCATCAAAGACAAGCTGCGCGGGCTTTCTGCAAGAGGACGCCATGGTCAGAGAGATTAAGCACAAAAAGGCACAAATCAAAAAAAGAAATAAAACCCGACAGACAGGAGACGCAAGTGTCTTCCACTTCCGACACCATGTAAATTAATACTTCACAACTCTTAAAGCGTACAACATCTTTTAATGATAGCACAGCGTATTACATACATCTTCAAGCACTGGCTACGTTCCTCTACTGAACTGTACCCAGGAAGGGAAGGCGTTATGATTGATGTTAACTAGGCGGGGTTAATGGTACTGAGGTAACTATGTTATTGGTTGCATATAAACCATCTACAGGCCCGTCCTCGTAGGGTTTCCATTGTAACCGGGAGGAGGGGAGGGTTGGGGGAGGGAAGGGGAGGGAGGAGGGGAGGGAGGGGGGGAGGGGAGGGGGGAGGGGGGAGGGAGAGGGGAGGGAGGGGGTTAGGGGGGAGGGAGGGGGAAGAGGTGTGGATGGGAGGGGGGAGGGGAGGGGGGAAGGGAGGAGGGAAGGGGGGAGGGAGAGGGGAGGGAGGTGGGTAGGGGGGAGGGAGGGAGGTGGGTAGGGGGAGGAGGGAGGGGGACCTCCCCTTTTCCCAGTACCCCTCTTTCCCCGTTGGGCCCGTCCTCGTAGGGTTTCCATTGTAACCGGAGGAGGGGAGGGCGGGAAGGGGGAGGGAGGGAGGAGGGAGGTGTGGAGGGAGGAGGGGAGGGGAGGGAGGGGGGAGGGGAGGGAGGGGGGTAGGGGGGAGGGGGAGGGAGGGGGAGGGAGGGGGAGGGAGGGGGAGGGGGAGGGGAGGGGGGAGGGGAGGGGGAAGGGGGAGGGAGGGGGGAGGGAGGGGGACCTCCCCTTTTCCCAGTACCCCTCTTTCCCCTTTGGGCCCGTCCCCGTAGGATTTCCATTGTAACCGGGAGGGGGGGGAGGGAGGGTGGAAGGAGGGGGGAGGGGGAGAGGGGTGGAAGGGTGGAGGGAGGGGGGGAGGGAGTGGGGGAGGTCGGATGGAGGGAAGGAGGGACGGGTGAGTTAGGGGCTGAGTGGTGATGGAGGTTGGGATTGAGGGGGGAGAGAGTGGGGATGGAGGTGGGAAGGAGGGGGGAGGAAGAGGTTGAGGGGGGAAGTGGGACCTCCCCTTTTCCCAGTACCCCTCTTTCCCCCACCACCAAGCCCCCACCGCAACGACCCCTGTTGTCCCCCTCCCCAGTCCCCATTCTCAGACCCCCCCATTCTCTTGGAATAAAAAAAAAATACTTTAAAAAACATAAGTGCTTTTTAATTGCTTGTTTTGAAACATTCGCGGTTAAGTGCTTTTTTAAAAAACATTCGCGGTTAAGTGCTGGTTTTGAAACATTCGCGGCTACTTAGTGCTTCTGTCAGCTGCTTTTCCAAACAATGTTGCAACCATCTCACACAAGCATTGGGAGGATGGGAGGGAGGGAAGGGGAGGGAGGGAGGAGGGAGGTGTGGAGGGAGGAGGGGAGGGAGGGGGGAAGGGGAGGGGGGGAAGGGGGCGGGAGAGGGGAGGGAGGGGGGATGGGATGGGGAAGGGGGGAGTGAGGGGGACCTCCCCTTTTCCCAGTACCCCTCTTTCCCCGTTGGGCCCGTCCTCGTAGGGTTTCCATTGTAACCGGGAGGAGGGGAGGGAGAGAAGGGGGAGGGAGGTGTGGAGGGAGGGGAGGGGGAGGGAGGGGGGAGGGGAGGGGGGAAGGGGGGGGTGGGGGGAGGGAGAGGGGGAGGGAGGGGGGAGGGGGAGGGAGAGGGGTAGGGGGGGAGGGGAGGGGGAAGGGGAGGGAGGGGGACCTCCCCTTTTCCCAGTACCCCTCTTTCCCCGTTGGGCCCGTCCTCGTAGGGTTTCCATTGTAACCGGGAGGAGGGGAGGGAGGGAGGGAGGTGTGGAGGGGGAGGGAGTGGGGAGGAAGGGGTTGAGGGGGAAGGGGGGGGGAGGGAATAGGGGCCCCATGCTGATCTGTGTATGTTAAGTGACTCGCACAACTTTAAAAAACTGGCAGTTGCTTTTCGCAACAATGTTGCAACCATCTCACACAAGCATTGTGACGTCACAAGCTGAAGACCTTGAAAAAAAAGGTCAGAAAAAAAATTATGTAAATTTAAAGTAGTAAACACCCAATAGCAGCCGCTTGTCCATCGCGAGCTGATCTCTCATTGGTGCACGGGTGCCATTGTGACATCACGCGCTGAAGCCCCTTCAAGAAAAGGGTTAGAAATGAAAAATTTAAACTTTAATATCTCTCTAGCTTTAAAAACGTAGCTTCAATTTGAACGAAAGTACTTACAATAGTTGCCCATGTTAATGGTGAATACGGCGGTACAAAAATCGTAGCGCTTTGGTGTACCGTCTGGGAGGAGTAGGGTTTGGCCCCTTCAAGAAAAGTGTTAGAAATGAAAATTTAAACTTTAATATCTCTCTAGCTTTAAAAAGGTAGCTTCAATTTGAACGAAAGTACTTACAATAGTTGCCCAGGTTAATGGTGAATACGGCGGTACAAAAATCGTAGCGCTTTGGTGTACCGTCTGGGAGGAGTAGGGTTTGTAAGTTATGGAGAGAAATCTTCGGAATCTTCCGTATATACACACGGAATCTTACGTATATACGGAATGTTGGACCGCAGAGTTTTAGTAGAATACTAGACCGAGTGGGCCCGTTGGGCCCGTCCTCGTAGGGTTTCCATTGTAACCGGGAGGGGAGGAAAGGGGGAGGGTTGGGGGAGGGAAGGGGGAGGGAGGAGGGGAGGGAGGGGGGAGGGGAGGGGGAGGGAGAGGGGAGGGAGGGGGGTAGGGGGGTGGGAGGGGGGAGAGGGGGGGATGGGAGGGGGAGGGGAGGGGGGGGTGGGAGGGGGAGGGGAGGGGGGAGGGAGGAGGGAAGGGGGGGAGGGAGAGGGGAGGGAGGTGGGTAGGGGGGAGGGAGGGAGGGGGACCTCCCCTTTTCCCAGTACCCCTCTTTCCCCGTTGGGCCCGTCCTCGTAGGGTTTCCATTGTAACCGGGAGGAGGGGAGGGCGGGAAGGGGGAGGGAGGGAGGAGGGAGGTGTGGAGGGAGGAGGGGAGGGGAGGGAGGGGGGAGGGGGGGAAGGGGAGGGGGGAAGGGGGAAGGTGGAGAGAGAGGGAGAGGGGAGGGAGGGGGGATGGGATGGGGGAAGGGGGGAGGGAGGGGGACCTCCCCTTTTCCCAGTACTCCTCTTTCCCCGTTGGGCCCGTCCTCGTAGGGTTTCAATTGTAACCGGGAGGGGGGGGAGGGAGGGTGGAAGGAGGGGGGAGAGGGATGGAAGGGTGGAGGGAGGGGGGGAGGGATTGGGGAGGGAGGGATGGAGGGAGGGGGGAGTTAGGGGGGAGGGGGGAGGGAGTTGGGGAGGGAGGGGGAGGAGGGGGGGAGGGAGTGGGGATGGAGGTGGGAAGGAGGGGGGATGAAGGGGTTGAGGGGGGAAGGGGGACCTCCCCTTTTCCCAGTACCCCTCTTTCCCCGTTGGGCCCGTCCTCATAGGGTTTCCATTGTAACCGGGAGGGGGGGAGGGAGGTGTGGAGGGAGGTGTGGAGGGAGGAGGGGAGGGGGAGGGAGGGGGGGAGGGGAGGGGGGAAGGGGAGGGGGAAGGGGGGAGGGGGTAGGGGGGAGGGGAGGGAGGGGCACCTCCCCTTTTCCCAGTACCCCTCTTTCCCCGTTGGGCCCGTCCCCGTAGGGTTTCTATTGTAACCGGGAGGGGGGAGGGAGGATGGAAGGAGGGGGGAGGGGGAGAGGGATGGAAGGGTGGATTGATTGGGGGAGGGAGGGATGGAGGGAAGGAGGGAGGGGGGGAGTTAGGGGGGAGGTTTGAGGGAGGTGGGGAGGGAGGGGGAGGGAGTTGGGGAGGGAGGGGGAGGAGGGGGGGAGGGAGTGGGGATGGAGGTGGGAAGGAAGGGGTTGAGGGGTGAAGGGGGACCTCCCATTTTCCCAGTACCCCTCTTTCCCCCACCACCAAGCCCCCTCCGCAACGACCCCTGTTGTCCCCATTCTCAGACCCCCCCCCCATTCTCTCTCTCCCCCAGACACACTCCAAGTGCTGTTTCGCAACACTTGCCCCGGTGGCCCACGAGCATAGAGGCCCCATGTTGATCTGTGTATGTTAAGTGACTTGCAATAAAAAGGACTACTTGAAAACAGTGGTTTAAAGTGGTTTAAAGTGCTGTTTTTGTTACATTCGCGGTCATTTAGTGCTTCTCACGACCACGGTCATTTAGTGCTTCTCACTGCGATCTGTTAGTGGTGCTTTTCGAAACAATGTAGCACCCATCTCAAACAAGCATTGGGAGGATGGGAGGAAGGGAAGGGGAGGGAGGGAGGAGAGAGGTGTGGAGGGAGGAGGGGAGGGAGGGGGAAGGGGAGGGGGGAACGGGGGGAAGGGGGAGGGAGAGGGGAGGGAGGGGGGATGGGATGGGGGAAGGGGGGAGGGAGGGGGACCTCCCCTTTTACCAGTACCCCTCTTTCCCCGTTGGGCCCGTCCTCGTCGGGTTTCCATTGTAACCGGGAGGAGGGGAGGGAGGGAGGAGGGAGGTGTGGAGGGAGGAGGGGAGGGCGGGAGGGGAGGGGGGAAGGGGGAGGGAGAGGGTTAGGGGGGAGGGGGATGGGGGAGGGGGTAAGGGGAGGGAGGGGGACCTCCCCTTTTCCCAGTACCCCTCTTTCCCCGTTGGGCCCGTCCCCGTAGGGTTTCCTTTGTAACCAGAAGGGGGGGAGGGAGGGTGGAAGGAGGGGGGAGGGGGAGAGGGATGGAAGGGTGGAGGGAGGGGGGGAGGGATGGAGGGAAGGAGGGAGGGGGGGGGAGTTAGGGGAGGAGGGGTGAGGGAGGTGGGGAGGGAGTTGGGGAGGAGGGGGGGAGGGAGTGGGGATGGAGGTGGGAAGGAGTGGGGAGGAAGGGGTTGAGGGGGGAAGGGGGGGAGGGAGGGAATAGGGGCCCCATGCTGATCTGTGTATGTTAAGTGACTCGCACAACTTTAAAAAACTGGCAGTTGCTTTTCGCAACAATGTTGCAAACCATCTCACACAAGCATTGTGACGTCACAAGCTGAAGACCTTGAAAAAAAAGGTCAGAAAAAAAATTATGTAAATTTAAAACCGAGCTGATCTCTCATTGGTGCACGGGTGCCATTGTGACATCACGCGCTGAAGCCCCTTCAAGAAAAGGGTTAGAAATGAGAAATTTTAACTTTAATATCTCTCTAGCTTTAAAAAGGTAGCTTCAATTTGAACGAAAGTACTTACAATAGTTGCCCATGTTAATGGTGAATATGGCGGTACAAAAATCGTAGCGCTTTGGTGTACCGTCTGGGAGGAGTAGGGTTTGTAAGTTATGGACAGAAATCTTCGGAATCTTCCGTACAAACATACGGAATCTTCCGTATATACATACGGAATGTTGGACCGCAGAGATTTAGTAGTATACTAGACCGAGTGGGCCCGTTGGGCCCGTCCTCGTAGGGTTTCCATTGTAACCGGGAGGGGAGGAAAGGGGGAGGGTTGGGGGAGGGAAGGGGGAGGGAGGAGGGGAAGGAGGGGGGTAGGGGGGAGGGAGGGGGGAGAGGGGGAGATGGGAGGGGGGAGGGGAGGGGGGAAGGGAGGAGGGAAGGGGGGAAGGGAGGAGGGAAGGGGGGGAGGGAGAGGGGAGGGAGGGGGGTAGGGGGGAGGGAGGGGGAGGGAGAGGGGAGGGGGGAGGGGAGGGGGAAGGGGGGAGGGAGGGGGACCTCCCTTTTCCCAGTACTCCTCTTTCCCCGTTGGGCCCGTCCTCGTAGGGTTTCAAGGAGGGGGGAGAGGGATGGAAGGGTGGAGGGAGGGGGGTAGGGATTGGGGAGGGAGGGATGGAGGGAAGGAGGGAGGGGGGAGTTAGGGGGGAGGGGGGAGGGAGGGGGAGGGAGTTGGGGAGGGAGGGGGAGGAGGGGGGAGGGAGTGGGGATGGAGGTGGGAAGGAGGGGGATGAAGGGGTTGAGGGGGGAAGGGGGACCTCCCCTTTTTCCAGTACCCCTCTTTCCCCGTTGGGCCCGTCCTCATAGGGTTTTCATTGTAACCGGGAGGGGGGGAGGGAGGGAGGAGGGAGGTGTGGAGGGAGGAGGGGAGGGGGAGGGAGGGGGGAGGGGAGGGGGAAGGGGAGGGGGGAAGGGGGGAGGGGGGAGGGGAGGGGGGAGGGGAGGGAGGGGGATCTCCTCTTTTCCCAGTACCCCTCTTTCCCCGTTGGGCCCGTCCCCGTAGGGTTTCCATTGTAACCGGGAGGGGGGAGGGGGAGAGGGATGGAAGGGTGGAGGGAGGGGGGAGGGAGTGGGGGAGGGTGGGATGGAGGGAAGGAGGGAGGGGGGGAGTTAGGGGCTAAGTGGTGATGGAGGTTGGGATTGAGGGGGGAGGGAGGGGGGGGAGCGAGTGGGGATGGAGGTGGGAAGGAGGGGGGAGGAAGGGGTTGAGGGGGGAAGTGGAACCTCCCCTTTTCCCAGTACCCCTTTTTCCCCCACCACCAAGCCCCCTCCGCAACGACCCCTGTTGTCCCCCTCCCCAGTCCCCATTCTCAGACCCCCCCCCCCATTCTCTCTCTCCCCCAGACACACTCTCAGTGCTTTTTTCGAAACACTTGCCCCGGTGGCCCACGAGCATAGGGGCCCAATGCTGATCTGTGTATGTTAAGTGACTTGCAATAAAAAAAAATACTTTAAAAAAAGATAAGTGCTTGTTAAGTGCTTGTTTTGAAACATTCACGGTCACATAGTGCTTCTCACTGCGATCTGTTAGTGGTGCATTCCGAAACAATGTCGCACCCATCTCAAACAAGCATTGGGAGGATGGGAGCGAGGGAAGGGGAGGGAGGGAGGAGAGAGGTGTGGAGGGAGGGGGGAAGGGGAGGGGGGAACGGGGGGAAGGGGGAGGGAGAGGGGAGGGAGGGGGGATGGGATGGGGGAAGGGGGGAGGGAGGTGTGGAGGGAGGGGTCCCAGTACCCCTCTTTCCCCGTTGGGCCCGTCCTCGTAGGGTTTCCATTGTAACCGGGAGGAGGGGAGGGAGGGAGGAGGGAGGTGTGGAGGGAGGAGGGGAGGGGGGAGGGGAGGGGGGAAGGGGGAGGGAGAGGGTTAGGGGGGAGTGGGAGGGGGGAGGGGAGGGGGGAAGGGGAGGGAGGGGGACCTCCCCTTTTCCCAGTACCCCTCTTTCCCCGTTGGGCCCGTCCCCGTAGGGTTTCCTTTGTAACCAGAAGGGGGGGAGGGAGGGTGGAAGGAGGGGGGAGGGGGAGAGGGATGGAAGGGTGGAGGGAGGGGGGGAAGGATGGAGGGAAGGAGGGAGGGGGGGAGTTAGGGGAGGAGGGGTGAGGGAGGTGGGGAGGGAGTTGGGGAGGAGGGGGGGAGGGAGTGGGGATGGAGGTGGGAAGGAGTGGGGAGGAAGGGGTTGAGGGGGGAAGGGAGGGAGGGAATAGGGGCCCCATGCTGATCTGTGTATGTCAAGTGACTTGCACAACTTTAAAAAACTGGCAGTTGCTTTTCGCAACAATGTTGCAACAATCTCACACAAGCATTGTGACGTCACAAGCTGAAGATGTAAATTTAAAACCGAGCTGATCTCTCATTGGTGCACGGGTGCCATTGTGACATCACGCGCTGAAGCCCCTTCAAGAAAAGGGTTAGAAATGAAAATTTAGACTTTAATATCTCTCTAGCTTTAAAAAGGTAGCTTCAATTTGAACGAAAGTACTTACAATAGTTGCCCACGTTAATGATGAATATGGCGGTACAAAAATCGTAGCGCTTTGGTGTACCTTCAGGGAGGAGTAGGGTTTGTAAGTTATGGACAGAAACTCTTCGGAATCTTCCGTACATACACATATACATACGGAATGTTGGACCGCAGAGTTTTAGTATTATACTAGACCGAGTGGGCCCGTTGGGCCCGTCCTCGTAGGGTTTCCATTGTAACCGGGAGGATGGGAGGGAGGGAAGTGGGAGGGAGGGGGGGAGGGGAGGGTGGAGTGGAGGGGGGAGGGGAGGGGGAAGGAGGGGAGGGGGATGGGGAGGGAGAGGGGAGGGAGGGGGGTGGGGGGAGGGTCTATTTTACTTTAAAATAAACAGCGTTCTTTGTTGAAAAGGAAATAAACTTATCTATAGAGCGTCAGCTTTTTTAAAATAAATAAAATCAAACTTAATGAAAATCACATTCCTCATTTTAAATAAATGTCTTTGTTATAAATGAAATCAAACAGCGGGAGAGGCGACGGCGACTACACCTCCCGGCGGTCAGCGCTGCTGGGACGGGAGGGAGGGAGGGATGAGGGAGGGAGGAGAGTGGGGAGGGAGGGGTACCTCCCCTTTTCCCAGTACTCTTCTTTCCCAAACCACCAAGCCCCCTGTTGTCCCCCTCCCCAGTCCCCATTCTCAGACCCCCCCATTCTCTCTCCCCCAGATACACTCTTACTCTCCCCCCCCCTTTCCCCAGCACACCCCTTTCCCCGTTGGGCCCGTCCTCGTAGGGTTTCCATTGTAACCGTGAGGCAGGGAGGGAGGGGGGAGGGAGGGAAGAGGGAGGTGTGGAGGGAGGAGGGGAGGGGGAGGGAGGGGGAGGGGGGAAGGGGGGGAGGTGGAGGGAGGGGGGAGGGAGAGGGGGAGGGGTGGGGGGAAGGGGTGAGGGTGGAAGGGGGAGGGAGGGGGACCTCCCCTTTTCCCAGTACCCCTCTTTCCCCGTTGTGCCCGTCCTCGTAAGGTTTCCATTGTAACCGGGAGGGGAGTGGGGGGGAGGGAAGGGAGGAGGGAGGTGTGGAGGGGGGAGGGGAGGGGGAGGAGGAAGGGGCAAGGGGGAGGGAGAGGGGAGGGAGGGGGTAGGGAGGGGGGAAGGGGGGAGGGAGGGGGACCACCCGTTTTCCCAGTACCCCTCTTTCCCCGTTGGGCCCGTCGTCGTAGGGTTTCCATTGTAACCGGGAGGAGGGGAGGTAGGGAAGGGGGAGGGAGGGAGGAGGGAGGTGTGGAGGGAGGAGGGGAGGGGGAGGGAGGAGGGGAGGGGGAGGGAGGGGGAAGGGGGAGGAGGGAGAGGGGAGGGAGGGGGGTTGGAGGGAGGGAGGAGGGAGGTGTGGAGGGAGGAGGGGAGGGGGAGGGAGGGGGGAGGGGAGGGGGGAGGGAGAGGGGGAGGGAGGGAGCGTGTAAGGGGGAGGGAGGGGGACCTCCCCTTTTCCCAGTACCCCTCTTTCCCCGTTGGGCCCGTCCTCGTAGGGTTTCCATTGTAACCGGGAGGAGGGGAGGGAGGGAAGGGGAGGGAGGGAGGAGGGAGGTGTGGAGGGAGGAGGGGAGGGGAGGGAGGGGGTAGGGGGGAGGGGGAGGGAGGGGGGAGGGGAGGGGGAAGGGGGAAGGGAGGGGGGACCTCCCCTTTTCCCAGTACCCCTCTTTCCCCGATGGGCCCGTCCTCGTAGGGTTTCAATTGTAACCGGGAGGGGGGAGGGAGGGTGGAAGGAGGGGGGAGAGGGATGGAAGGGTGGAGGGAGGGGGGAGGGATTGGGGAGGGAGGGATGGAGGGAAGGAGGGAGGGGGGGAGTTATGGGGAGGGGGAGGGGGGAGGGAGTTGGGGAGGGAGGGGGAGGAGGGGGGAGGGAGTGCGGATGGAAGTGGGAAGGAAGGGGTTGAGGGGGGAAGGGGGACCTCCCCTTTTCCCAGTACCCCTCTTTCCCCGTTGGGCCCGTCCCCGTAGGGTTTCCATTGTAACCGGGAGGGGGGAGGGAGGGTGGAAGGAGGGGGGAGGGGGAGAGGGATGGAAGGGTGGAGGGAGTTGGGAGGGAGTGGGGGAGGGTGGGATGGAGGGAAGGAGGGAGGGGGGGAGTTAGGGGCTGAGTGGTGATGGAGGTTGGGATTCAGGGGGAGGGAGGGGGGGAGGGAGTGGGGATGGTAGTGGGAAGGAGGGGGGAGGAAGGGGTTGAGAGGTGAAGTGGGACCTCCCCTTTTCCCAGTACCCCTCTTTCCCCGTTGGGCCCGTCCTCGTAGGGTTTCCATTGTAACCGGGAGGAGGGGAGGGAGGGAGGAGGGAGGTGTGGAGGGAGGAGGGGAGGGGGGAAGGGGAGGGAGAGGGTTAGGGGGGAGGGGGAGGGGGGAGGGGAGGGGAGGGAGGGGGACCTCCCCTTTTCCCAGTACCCCTCTTTCCCCGTTGGGCCCATCCCCGTAGGGTTTCCTTTGTAACCAGAAGGGGGGAGGGAGGGTGGAAGGAGGGGGGAGGGGGAGAGGGATGGAAGGGTGGAGGGAGGGGGGGAGGGATGGATGGAAGGAGGGAGGGGGGGGGAGTTAGGGGAGGAGGGGTGAGGGAGGTGGGGAGGGAGTTGGGGAGGAGGGGGGGAGGGAGTGGGGATGGAGGTGGGAAGGAGTGGGGAGGAAGGGGTTGAGGGGGGAAGGGGGGGAGGGAGGGAATAGGGGCCCCATGCTGATCTGTGTATGTTAAGTGACTTGCACAACTTTTAAAAACTGGCAGTTGCCTTTCGCAACAATGTTGCAACAATCTCACACAAGCATTGTGACGTCACAAGCTGAAGATGTAAATTTAAAACCGAGCTGATCTCTCATTGGTGCACGGGTGCCATTGTGACATCACGCGCTGAAGCCCCTTCAAGAAAAGGGTTAGAAATGAAAATTAAACTTTAATATCTCTCTAGCTTTAAAAAGGTAGCTTCAATTTGAACGAAAGTACTTACAATAGTTGCCCATGTTAATGGTGAACATGGCGGTACAAAAATCGTAGCGCTTTGGTGTACCGTCAGGGAGGAGTAGGGTTTGTAAGTTATGGACAGAAACTCTTCGGAATCTTTGCGTACATACACATATACATCCATACATACGGAATGTTGGACCGCAGAGTTTTAGTAGTATATAGATAGATAGATAGTCTAGACCGAGTGGGCCCGTTGGGCCCGTCCTCGTAGGGTTTCCATTGTAACCGGGAGGCGGGGAGGGAGGGGGGAGGGGGACCACCTGTTTTCCCAGTACCCCTCTTTACCCGTTGTGGGATGGGAGGGGGGAGGGGAGGGGGGAGGGGGGAGGGAGGGAGGGGAGGGGGGAAGGGGGAGGGGGGAAGGGGAGAGGGAAGGGGGGAGGGAGGAGGACCTCCCCTTTTCCCAGTACCCCTCTTTCCCCGTTGTGCCCGTCCTTGTAGGGTTTCCATTGTAACCGGGAGGAGGGGAGGGAGGGAGGGAGGGAGGAGGGAGGAGGGGAGGGAGGGGGGGAAGGGGAGGGCGGAAAGGGGGGAGGGGGGGAGGGGGGAGGGAGAGAGGGGAAGGTTTGAAAGAGCATCCCTCTCCCCATCAGAACTGCCTCCTCCATCGACTCCTTTAAGTCCAGGCTCAAAACCTATTTCTACTCCCTAGCTTTTGAGGCTAATTGAGGAGGTACTGTGAACTGTTTGGGAGGGGAGGGGAGGGGGAAGGGGGAAGGAGGGGGACCTCCCCTTTCCCAGTTCCCCTCTTTCCCCGTTGGGCCTGTCCTCGTAGGGTTTCCATTGTAACCGGGAGGACGGGAGGGAGGGAAGGGGGAGGGAGGGAGGAGGGAGGTGTGGAGGGAGGAGGGAGGTGTGGAGGGAGATGGGGAAGGAGGGGGGAGGGGATGGGGTAGGGGGAGGGAGAGGGGAGGGAGGGAGGGGGGTAGGGGGAGGGAGGGGGAGGGGAGGGGGGAAGGGGGAGGAGGGGGACCTCCCCTTTACCCAGTACCCCTCTTTCCCCATTGGGCCCGTCCTCGTAGGGTTTCCGGGAGGAGGGGAGGGAGGGAAGGGGGAGGGAGGGAGGAGGGAGGTGGGGAGGGGGAGGGAGGGGGGGAGGGGAGGGGGGAAGGGGGGAGTGAGGGGGTAGGGGGAGGGAGGGGGGAGGGAGGGGGAGAGGGGAGGGGGGGTAGGGGGGAGGGGGAGGGAGGGGGGAGGGAGGGGGAAGGGGGGAGGGAGGGGGATCTCCCCTTTTCCCAGTACCCCACTTTCCCCGTTGGGCCCGTCCTCGTAGGGATTCCATTGTAACCGGGAGGAGGGGAGGGAGGGAAGGGGGAGGGAGGGAGGAGGGAGGACGGGAAGGGGAGGGCGGAAAGGGGGGGAGGGGGGAAAGGGGAGAGGGGGGAGGGGGGAGGGAGAGAGGGGGAGGGTGGAAAGAGCATCCCTCTCCCCATCAGAACTGCCCCCTCCATCGACTCCTTTAAGTCCAGGCTCAAAACCTATTTCTACTCCCTAGCGTTTGAGGCTCATTGAGGAGGCGCTGTGAACTGTTTGCGTGCCACTGAATGTCTCATTTTTTTCCTTAGTACCTAATCAGATGTACAGCACTTTGGTCAACGTGGGTTGTTTTTAAATGTGCTATACAAATAAAATGGACTTGACTTGACAGCTCTTCGCAACAATGTAGCACAGGGGCATTGTGACGTCACACGCTGAATACCGCTGGGGGGGAAGGGGGGTCAGCTCGAGTTCATCTCACAGGGGCATTGTGACATCACAATCCGCACCGCAGCGCCCCCCTTCTGTCAAAACTTCGATAAATCAGGGGGGGCAGCACTTTTAAACCTCTGTAACTTAAAAAATATGCGTCCGAATTAAATAAAAATATCATTTTCCAGCAGCGAACCGCATGCTGATTAAGGCGGTACAAAAATCGTGGCGCTACGGTTCACCGTTTTGCCGGAATTGCCGTATTCATCCGACATCAGTGGAATATATATATATAGATACAACATCTGAGTTTTAATAGTATACTAGACAAAGTGGGCCCGTTGGGCCCATTCCCCGCTCCCCCATTCTCTCGTGCCCCATCCCCACTCTTACACTCCCCACACTCTCCCCTTTGGCCCGTCCTCTTAGTGTTTCCATTGTATCCGGGTGGGGGTGTGGGAGTGAAGGGGGGAGGGAGGGGTGGAGGGTGATGAGAGATGGGGTGGTATTTGTGTATGGGGTGAGTGGTGGGGAGAGAGGGGTGGAGGGAGGGATGGGGGAGAGTGGAGGGATATGGACCTCCCCTTTTCCCAGTACCCCTCTTTCCCCCACCACCAATTCGAGGGGGTGTTTGAGTGAAGGGGGGAGGGAGGGGGGGAGGGTGATGAGAGATGGGGTGGTATTTGTGGATGGAGGGAGGGGAGGGGAGAGAGGGGTGGAGGGAGGGATGGGGGAGAGTGGAGGGATATGGACCTCCCCTTTTCCCAGTACCCCTCTTTCCCCCACCACCAATTCCCCTCCGCACTACCCCTGTTGTCCCATTCCCCATTCTCAGCCCCCCCCCCCATTTTCTCTCCCCCAGACACACTCTTAGCATCAGTTAATGGCCCGGGGGGGGGGGGGGTTGCGGGTGATCGGATCTGTGAAAAGTCCGGTGGGGGGGGGGCTTCGGGAGATCGCATCATTCAAATGCCCGGGGGGGGGGGATAGCGGTGAGATGTTCTCCCGGGTTTTTGGAGAGAGGAGGGAAGCAAGGGGAGAGAGGAGAGGTGAGCCGTTGATCGCGGGCTGGCGCCGCTAACGGCGTCCATTGTTTTGGTGCGAGTGAGGAGATGCCGCGCATGCGTGCTGAGTACAGAGTGAGGAGATTCCGCGCATGCGTACTGAGCACTGCCGGACCGCAGCGCCCCCCTTCTGTCAAAACTTCGATAAATCAGGGGGGGCAGCACTTTTAAACCTCTGTAGCTTAAAAAATATGCGTCCGAATTAAATAAAAATATCATTTTCCAGCAGCGAACCGCATGCTGATTAAGGCGGTACAAAAGTCGTGGCGCTACGGTTCACCGTTTTGCCGGAATTGCCGTCTTCAGCCGACATCAGTGGGATATATATATATCGATACAACATCTGAGTTTTAATAGTATACTAGACCAAGTGGGCCCGTTGGGCCCGTCCTCGTAGGGTTTCCATTGTAACCGGGAGGCGGGGAGGAAAGGGGGAGGGTTGGGGGAGGGGGACCACCTGTTTTCCCAGTACCCCTCTTTACCCGTTGTGGGATGGGAGGGGGGAGGGGAGGGGGAGGGAGAGGGGAGGGAGGGGGTAGGGGGGAGGGAGGGGGAGGGAGGGAGGGGAGGGGGGAAGGGGGAGGGGGGAAGGGGAGAGGGAAGGGGGGGAGGGAGGAGGACCTCCCCTTTTCCCAGTACCCCTCTTTCCCCGTTGTGCCCGTCCTTGTAGGGTTTCCATTGTAACCGGGAGGAGGGGAGGGAGGGAGGGAGGGAGGAGGGAGGAGGGGAGGGAGGAGGGGGGAAGGGGAGGGCGGAAAGGGGGGAGGGGGGGAGGGGGGAGGGTTGAAAGAGCATCCCTCTCCCCATCAGAACTGCCTCCTCCATCGACTCCTTTAAGTCCAGGCTCAAAACCTATTTCTACTCCCTAGCTTTTGAGGCTAATTGAGGAGGTACTGTGAACTGTTTGGGAGGGGAGGGGAGGGGGGAAGGGGGGAAGGAGGGGGACCTCCCCTTTTCCCAGTTCCCCTCTTTCCCCGTTGGGCCTGTCCTCGTAGGGTTTCCATTGTAACCGGGAGGACGGGAGGGAGGGAAGGGGGAGGGAGGGAGGAGGGAGGTGTGGAGGGAGGAGGGAGGTGTGGAGGGAGATGGGGAAGGAGGGGGGAGGGGAGGGGGTAGGGGGAGGGAGAGGGGAGGGAGGGAGGGGGGTAGGGGGAGGGAGGGGAGGGGGGAGGAGGGGGCTCTCCCCTTTTCCCAGTACCCCTCTTTCCCCGTTGGGCCCGTCCTCGTAGGGATTCCATTGTAACCGGGAGGAGGGGAGGGAGGGAAGGGGGAGGGAGGGAGGAGGGAGGAGGGGAGGGAGGGGGGGAAGGGGAGGGCGGAAAGGGGGGGAGGGGGGAAAGGGGGGAGGGGGAGGGAGAGAGGGGGAGGGTGGAAAGAGCATCCCTCTCCCCATCAGAACTGCCCCCTCCATCGACTCCTTTAAGTCCATGCTCAAAACCTATTTCTACTCCCTAGCGTTTGAGGCTCATTGAGGAGGCGCTGTGAACTGTTTGCGTGCTACTGTATGTTTCATTTTTTTCCTTAGTACCTAATCAGATGTACAGCACTTTGGTCAACGTGGGTTGTTTTTCAATGTGCTGTACAAATAAAATGGACTTGACTTGACAGCTCTTCGCAACAATGTAGCACAGGGGCATTGTGACGTCACACGCTGAATACCGCTGGGGTGGGGGGGAAGGGGGGTCAGCTCGAGTCCATCTCACAGGGGCATTGTGACATCACAATCCGCACCGCAGCGCCCCCCTTCTGTCAAAACTTCGATAAATCAGGGGGGGCAGCACTTTTAAACCTCTGTAACTTAAAAAATATGCGTCCGAATTAAATAAAAATATCATTTTCCAGCAGCGAACCGCATGCTGATTAAGGCGGTACAAAAATCGTGGCGCTACGGTTCACCGTTTTGCCGGAATTGCCGTATTCAGCCGACATCAGTGTTATATATATATATATATATATACACAACATCTGAGTTTTAGTAGTAGATAGATAGATAGATAGATAGATAGATAGATAGATAGATAGATAGATAGATAGATAGATAGATAGATAGATAGATAGATAGATAGATAGATAGATAGATAGATAGATAGATAGATAGATAGATAGATAGATAGATAGATAGATAGATAGATAGATAGATAGATAGATAGATAGATAGATAGACAGATAGACAGATAGACAGATAGACAGATAGACAGATAGACAGATAGACAGATAGACAGATAGACAGATAGACAGATAGACAGATAGACAGATAGACAGATAGACAGATAGACAGATAGACAGATAGACAGATAGACAGATAGACAGATAGACAGATAGACAGATAGACAGATAGACAGATAGACAGATAGACAGATAGACAGATAGACAGATAGACAGATAGACAGATAGACAGATAGACAGAGAGACAGAGAGACAGAGAGACAGAGAGACAGAGAGACAGAGAGACAGAGAGACAGAGAGACAGAGAGACAGAGAGACAGAGAGACAGACAGACAGACAGACAGAGAGACAGACAGACAGACAGACAGACAGACAGACAGACAGACAGACAGACAGACAGACAGACAGACAGACAGACAGACAGACAGACAGACAGACAGACAGACAGACAGACAGACAGACAGACAGACAGACAGACAGACAGACAGACAGACAGACAGACAGACAGACAGACAGACAGACAGACAGACAGACAGACAGACAGACAGACAGACAGACAGACAGACAGACAGACAGACAGACAGACAGACAGACAGACAGACAGACAGACAGACAGACAGACAGACAGACAGACAGACAGACAGACAGACAGACAGACAGACAGACAGACAGACAGACAGACAGACAGACAGACAGACAGACAGACAGACAGACAGACAGACAGACAGACAGACAGACAGACAGACAGACAGACAGACAGACAGACAGACAGACAGACAGACAGACAGACAGACAGACAGACAGACAGACAGACAGACAGACAGACAGACAGACAGACAGACAGACAGACAGACAGACAGACAGACAGACAGACAGACAGACAGACAGACAGACAGACAGACAGACAGACAGACAGACAGACAGACAGACAGACAGACAGACAGACAGACAGACAGACAGACAGACAGACAGACAGACAGACAGACAGACAGACAGACAGACAGACAGACAGACAGACAGACAGACAGACAGACAGACAGACAGACAGACAGACAGACAGACAGACAGACAGACAGACAGACAGACAGACAGACAGACAG